>NC_053026.1:358231146-358358822 GCF_003073215.2 Triticum urartu
TGACTGGTTCTCCTGGACCCCACTTAACAGTACGGTGGTTCCTATGACTCAACACAAAAGAAAAAGAACTACGAAAGATCTAAGTCTTCGAGCTCCATAGGCTTCATATCGTGTCTTCTCTTGTCATAGTCTTCAATGTGAATATCTTCATATACCACCTTTGACTTCAATGTCTTCATACATTTTTAGGGGTCATCTCTGGTAGTAAAACCAAATCAATGAGGGACTTCTACCTGTGTTATCCTGCAATTCTCACAAACACATTAGTCCCTCAACTAGGTTTGTCGTCAATACTCCAAAACCAACTAGGGGTGGCACTAGATGCACTTACAAGATCAAACACATAGCTACTGATACATACCCTCAGCCCCGAGGGAGAACTACTCCCTCCTCGTCATGGAGAGCACCGAGATGATGAAGATGGACACCGGAGAGGGATTGCCCCCTCCGGCAGGGTGCCGGAACGGGTCTAGATTGGCTTTCGGTGGCTACGGAGGCTTCTGGCGGCAGAACTCCCGATCTATTGTGCTCCTCGATGTTTTTAGGGTATATGGAGATATATAGGCAGAAGAAGTACGTCAGGGGGGCCACGAGGGGCCCACGAGGGTGGAGGGCGCGCCCAGGGGGGTGGGCGCACCCCCCTACCTCGTGGCCTCCTCGAGGCTTCCCTTACGTGCACTTCAAGTCTTCTGGGCTTCTTTCCTTCCAAAAATGAGTTCCGTGAAGTTTCAGGTCAATTGGACTCCGTTTGATTTTCCTTTTCTTCGAAACCCTAAAACAAGGTAAAAACATAAACTGGCACTGGGCTCTGGGTTAATAGGTTAGTCCCAAAAAATGATATAAAAGTGTATAATAAAGCCTATAAACATCCAAAACAGTAGATAATATAGCATGGAGCAATCAAAAATTACATATATGTTGGAGACATATGAGCATCCCCAAGCTTAATTCCTGCTCGTCCTCGAGTAGTTAAATGATAAAAACAGAATTTTTGATGCGGAGTGCTACTTGGCATAATTTCAATGTAATTCTTCTTAATTGTGGTATGAATATTCAGATCCATAAGATTCAAGACAAAAGTTCATATTGACATAAAAATAATAATACTTCAAGCATACTAACTAAGCAATTATGTCTTCTCAAAATAACATGGCCAAAGAAAGTTATCCCTACAAAATCATATAGTCTGGCTATGCTCCATCTTCACCACACAACATATTTAAATCATGCACAACCCCGATGACAAGCCAAGCAATTGTTTCATACTTTTGATGTTCTCAGACTTTTTCAATCTTCACGCAATATATGAGCATGAGCCATGGATATAGCACTATAGGTGGAATAGAATGGTGGTTGTGGAGAAGACAAAAAGGGAGAAGATAGTCTCACATCAACTAGGCGTATCAACGGGCTATGGAGATGCCCATCAATAGATATCAATGTGAGTGAGTAGGGATTGCCATGCAACGGATGCACTAGAGCTATAAGTGTATAAAAGCTAAAAAAGAAACTAAGTGGGTGTGCATCCAACTTGCTTGCTCACGAAGACCTAGGGCATTTTGAGGAAGCCCATCATTGGAATATACAAGCCAAGTTCTATAATGAAAGATTCCCACTAGTATATGAAAGTGACAACATAGGAGACTCTCAATCATGAAGATCATGGTGCTACTTTGAAGCACAAGTGTGGTAAAAGGATAGTAGCATTGTCCCTTCTCTCTTTTTCTCTCATTTTTTATTTTTTTATTTGGGCCTTCTCCTTTTTTATGGCCTCTTTTTCTTTTTTTCTTCTTTTTTTATTTCGGCTTCTTTGGCCTCTTTTATTTATTTATTTTCGTCCAGAGTCTCATCCCGACTTATGGGGGAATCATAGTCTCCATCATCCTTTCCTCACTGGGACAATGCTCTAATAATGATGATCATCACACTTTTATTTACTTACAACTTAAGAATTACAACTTGATTCTTAGAACAAAATATGACTCTATATGAATGCCTCCGGCGGTGTACCGGGATGTGCAATGACTCATGAGTGACATGTATGAAAGAATTATGAACGGTGACTTTGCCACAAATACGATGTCAACTGCATGATCATGCAAAGCAATATGACAATGATGGAGCGTGTCATAATAAACGGAACAGTGGAAGGTTGCATGGCAATATATCTCGGAATGGCTATGGAAATGTCATGATAGGTAGGTATGGTGGCTGTTTTGAGGAAGGTATATGGTGGGTTTATGGTACCGGCGAAAGTTGCGCGGTACTAGAGAGGCTAGCAATGGTGGAAGGGTGAGAGTGCGTATAATCCATGGACTCAACATTAGTCATAAAGAACTCACATACTTATTGCAAAAATCTATTAATCATCAAAACAAAGTACTACGCGCATGCTCCTAGGGGGATATATTGGTAGGAAAAGACCATCGCTCGTCCCCAACCACCACTCATAAGGAAGACAATCAAAAAATATCTCATGCTCCGACTTCATCACATAACGGTTCACCATACGTGCATGCTATGGTAATCACAAACTTCAACACAAGTATTCCTCAAATTCACAACTACTCAACTATCATGACTCTAATATCACCATCTCCATATCTCAAAACAATCATCAAGTATCAAACTTCTCTTAGTATTCAATGCACTTATATGACAATTTTTATTATTCTTGGATGCCTAGCATATTAGGATTATTTAAGCAAATTATCATGCTATTTAAGACTCTCGAAATAGTCTAAGTGAAGCATGAGAGTTCATCTATTTCTTCAAAATAAAACTACCATCATGCTCTAAAAGGTATAAGTGAAGCACTAGAGCAAATGACAAACTACTCCGAAAGATTTAAGTGAAGATCAATGAGTGGTCGAATAATTATGCAACTATGTGAAGACTCTCTAACATTTAATAATTTAAGATCTTGGTATTTTATTCAAACAGCAATCAAAACTAAATAAAATAAAATGACGCTCCAAGCAAAACACATATCATGTGGCGAATAAAAATATAGCTCCAAGTAAAGTTACCGATGAACGAAGATGAAAGAGGGGATGCCTACCGGGGCATCCCTAAGCTTAGGCTCTTGGCTATCCTTTAATATTACCTTAGGGTGACTTGGGCATCCCCAATCTTAGGCTCTTGCCACTCCTTATTCCATAGTCCATCGAATCCTTACCCAAAACTTGAAAACTTCACAACAGAAAACTCAACAGAAAACTCGTAAGCTCCGCTAGTATAAGAAAATAAATCACCACTTTAAGGTACTGTAATGAACTCATTATTTATTTATATTGGTGTTAAACCTACTGTATTCCAACTTATCTATGGTTTATAAACTATTTTACTAGCCATAGATTCATCAAAATAAGCAAACAACACATCGAAAATAGAATCTGTCAAAAACAGAACAGTCTGTAGTAATCTGAATCAAACGTATATTTCTGGAACTCATAAAATTCTAAAATAAATTTCTGGACCTGAGGAATTTATCTATTAATCATCTGCAAAAAGAATTAACTAAATAGAACTTTCCAAATAAAAATGGCAGCAATTCTTGTGAGCGCTAAAGTTTCTGTTTTTTTACAGCATGATCAACAAGACTTTCCCAAAGTCTTCCCAAAGGTTCTACTTGGCACAAACACTAATTAAAATCATAAAACCACATCTAAACATAGGATAGATAAATTATTTATTGCTAAACAGGAGCAAAAAGCAAGGAATAAAAATAAAATTGGGTTGCCTACCAACAAGCGCTAACGTTTAACACCCCTAGCTAGGCACGATGATTTCAATGATGCTCACATAAAAGATAAGAATTGAAACATATAGAGAGCATCATGAAGAATATGACTAGAAAATTTAAGCCTAACCCACTTCCTATGCATAGGGATTTTGTGAGCAAACAACTTATGGGAACAAGAATCAACTTGCATAGGAAGGTAAAACAAGCATAACTTCAAGATTTTAAGCACATAGAGAGGAAACTTGATATTATTGCAATTCCTACATGCATATATTCCTCCCTCATAATAATTTACAGTAGCATCATGAATGAATTCAACAATATAACCAGCACCTAAAGCATTCTTTTCATGATCTACAAGCATAGAAAATTTACTACTCTCCACATAAGCAAAATTCTTCTCAATCGGAATAGTGGGAGTATCATAAGAGACTCGAATACTATAAATTGTTTCCACATTAAAAGAGTAATGTTCAGAAAAGGGGTAATCATAATCATGACAAGTTTTATAAATATAATCACTACTTTTTATAGCATAAGTATCATCACAATAATCATCATAAGTAGGAGGCATGCTATCATCATTATAAATTTGCATATCAAAACTTGGGAGACTAAAAATATCATCTTCATCAAACATAGCATCCCCAAGCTCGGGCCTTTTCATATCATAAGCATAATCACTCTCATCATTAATAGTATGGATAGCACCAATAGTATATCAATTATCATATTCTTCCAAGCAAGTGCCAAAAAGATTTTCAAGATCATAAGAAGTATCATTATCTTCCACAATTATATTTTCATGAGGCACAATAGTAATAGGAGCAGCACTATTTGGGGGAGATATCTTTTTACCTCTCTTCCTTTTTCTTTTCTTCTTCTTCACCACATCATGTGTGGGTTCAATCCTCTTTTTGGAGCTCCTTATTAATGAGATTGGTTGAGTAGGAGGCTCCTCCTCGTTACCTGATTCATCATAAGAAATAATTGGAGGGTATTGGGAAGTCTCTTCCCTTTCATTAGTATTCTCTTCATCTTCTATTTGCTTTCTTTTCTTTATGTAATTGGCAATATAAGGATTTTCAATTCAATTCACCGCATAATACATATAAATTTTCTCTAGCTCAAAATCAAGAAATCTATCAAGATTAAACTTTGGAATACCCTCAGTTATACGTTTCATTTCCTCATACCCCAAAAGAAGACTAAGCTCTTTATGATGCTCAAGGGTAATCAAATTATTACAATTTTTGGATACGATTCGGTCATGAAACAATTTGCATTGGAGATTTAAATGACCATGTTCATTGCAAAGTTCACAAGGGGCGTGAAAAATATTGAATTTTTCAGCACAATCATCAAGACTTTCTTGCAACAATTTAGTTTCTAAGTACTTATGCCTCTTGCAATATCTATCTTCCCTATTTGGTGTATACTTGCAAACCCAATGCACTCCACAAAAATTGACATGTTTATAGGAGACATTTTCATCATAACTAGTGCAATCATCATTAGTATCATGGATATTCAAAGAATTCGTACTAACAACATTGCAATCATGCTCATCATTCAAAGATTTAGTGCCAAACATTTTATAGACTTCCTCCTCTAGCACTTGATCACAATTTTCCTTTCCATCATACTCACGAAAGATATTAAAAAAGATGAAGCGTATGAGACAAACTCAATTCCATATTTTTGTAGTTTTCTTTTATAAACTAAACTAGTGCTAAAACAAGAAACTAAAAGACTCGATTGCAAGATCTAAAGATATACCTTCAAGCACTCACCTCCCCGGCAACGGCGCCAGAAAAGAGCTTGATGTCTACTACACAACCTTCTTCTTGTAGACGTTGTTGGGCCTCTAAGTGCAGAGGTTTGTAGGACAATAGAAAATTTCCGTCAAGTGGATGACCTAAGGTTTATCAATCCGCAGGAGGCGTAGGATGAAGATGGTCTCTCTCAAGCAACCCTACAACCAAATAACAAAAAGTCTCTTGTGTCCCCAACACACCCAATACAATGGTAAATTGTATAGGTGCACTAGTTCGGTGAAGAGATGGTGATACAAGTGCAATATGGATGGTAGATAAAGGTATTTGTAATCTGAAAATATAAAAACAGCAAGGTAACTAATGATAAAAGTGAGCATAAACGGTATTGCAATGTGTTGAAACAAGGCCTAGGGTTCTTACTTTCGCTAGTGCAAGTTCCCTCAACAATGATAACATAATTGGATCACATAACTATCCCTCAACATGCAACAAAGAGTCACTCCAAAGTCACTAATAGCGGAGAACGAACGAAGAGATTATGGTAGGGTATGAAACCACCTCAAAGTTATTCTTTCCAATCAATCCGTTGGGCTATTCCTATAAGTGTCACAAACAACCCTAGAGTTCGTACTAGAATAACACCTTAAGACACAAATCAACCAAAACCCTAATGTCACCTAGATACTCCAATGTCACCTCAAGTATCCGTGGGTATGATTATACGATATGCATCACACAATCTCAGATTCATCTATTCAACCAACACATAGAACCTCAAAGAGTGCCCCAAAGTTTCTACCGGAGAATCACGACGAAAATGTGTGCCAACCCCTATGCATAGGTTCACGGGCGGAACCCGCAAGTTGGTCACCAAAACATACATCAAGTGAATCACGTGATATCCCATTGTCACCACAGATACGCACGGCAAGACATACATCAAGTGTTCTCAAATCTTTAAAGACTCAATCCGATAAGATAACTTCAAAGGGGAAACTCAATTCATTACAAGAGAGTAGAGGGGGAGGAGAAACATAAGATCCAACTATAATAGCAAAGCTCGCGATACATCAAGATCGTATCACCTCAAGAACACGAGAGAGAGAGAGATCAAACACATAGCTACTGATACATACCCTCAGCCCCGAGGGAGAACTACTCCCTCCTCGTCATGGAGAGCACCGGGATGATGAAGATGGCCACCGGAGAGGGATTGCCCCCTTCGGCAGGGTGCCGGAACGGGTCTAGATTGGCTTTCGGTGCCTACGGAGGCTTCTGGCAGTGGAACTCCCGATCTATTGTGCTCCTTGATGTTTTTAGGGTATATAGAGATATATAGGCGGAATAAGTACGTCAGGGGGGCCACGAGGGGCCCACGAGGGTGGAGGGCGCGCCCCCTACCTCGTGGCCTCCTCGAGGCTTCCCTTACGTGCACTTCAAGTCTTCTGGGCTTCTTTCCTTCCAAAAATGAGTTCCGTGTTTCAGGTCAACTGGACTCCGTTTGATTTTCCTTTTCTTCAAAACCCTAAAACAAGGTAAAAACAGAAACTGGCACTGGGCTCTGGGTTAATAGGTTACTCCCAAAAAATGATATAGAAGTGTATAATAAAGCCCATAAACATCCAAAACAGTAGATAATATAGCATGGAGCAATCAAAAATTACAGATACGTTGGAGACGTATCATTCACTTATATTATTTTGAGAGTCCTTTAGAACAACATGGAAATTTGCTTTTAGGAATAATATAAAAACTTTCATAGAAGTGCATTGAATACTATGACAAGTTTGATACTTGATAATTGTTTTGAGATATGGAGATGGTGATATTAGAGTCATGCTAGTTGAGTAGTTGTGAATTTGAGAAATATTTGTGTTGAAGTTTGTGATTCCCATAGCATGCACGTATGGTGAACCGTTATGTGATGAAGTCAGAGCATGATTTATTAATTGATTGTCTTCCTTATGAGTGGCGGTCGGGGACGAGCGATGGTATTTTCCTACCAATCTATCCCCCTAGGAGCATGCGAGTAATACTTTGTTTCGATAACTAATAGATTTTTGCAATAAGTATGTGAGTTCTTTATGACTAATGTTGAGTCCATGGATTATACGCACTCTCACCCTTCCACCATTGCTAGCCTCTCTAGTATCGTGCAACTTTCGCCAGTACCTTAAACCCACCATATACCTTCCTCAAAACAGCCACCATACCTACCTATTATGGCATTTCCATAGCCATTCCAAGATATATTGCCATGCAACTTTCCACCGTTCCATTATTATGACACGCTTCATCATTGTCATATTGCTTGCATGATCATGTAGTTGACATTGTATTTGTGGCAAAGCCACCGTTCATAATTCTTAATACATGTCACTCGTGCATCATTGCACATCCCGGTACACCGCCGGAGGCATTCACATAGAGTCATATTTTGTTCTAAGTATTGAGTTGTAATTCTTGAGTTGTAAGTAAATAAAGTGTGATGATCATCATTATTAGAGCATTGTCCCGAGTGAGGAAACGATGATGGAGACTATGATTCCCCCACAAGTCGGGATGAGACTCCGGACGAAAAAAAGAGAGAAAAGAGGCCAAAAAGAAAAAAAGAAAGAAAGAAGGCTCAAATAAAAAAATGAATGAGAGAAAAAGAGATAAGGGACAATGCTACTATCCTTTTTGCACACTTGTGCTTCAAAGTAGCACCATGATCTTCACGATAGAGAGTTCCCTATGATATCACTTTCATATGCTAGTGGGAATTTTTCATTATAGAACTTGGCTTGTATATTCCAATGATGGGCTTCCTCAAAATGCCCTAGGTCTTCATGAGCAAGCGAGCTGGATGCACACCCACTTAGTTTCTTTTGTTGAGCTTTCATATACTTATAGCTCTAGTGCATCCGTCGCAAATGCAATCCCTACTGACTGACATCTATATCTATTGATGGGCATCTCCATAGCCCGTTGATACGCTTAGTTGATGTTAGACTATCTTCTCCTTTTTGTCTTCTTCACAACCACCATTCTATTCCACATATAGTGCTATGTCCATGGCTCACGCTCATATATTGCATGAAGATTGAAAAAGTTTGAGAACATCAAAAGTATGAAACAATTGCTTGGCTTGTCATCGGGGTTGTGCATGATTTAAATATTGTGTGGTGAAGATAGATCATAGCCAGACTATATGATTTTGTAGGGATAACTTTCTTTGGCCATGTTATTTTGAGAAGACATGATTCCTTAGTTAGTATACTTGAAGTATTATTATTTGTATGTCAATATTAAACTTTTATCTTGAATCTTTCGGATCTGAACATTCATGCCACAATAAAGAAAAATTACATTGAGAAATATGTTAGAAAGCATTCCACATCAAAAATTCTTTTTTATCATTTACCTACTCGAGGATGAGCAGGAATTAAGCTTGGGGTTGCTTGATACGTCTCCAACGTATCTATAATTTTTGATTGCTCCATGCTATGATATTATCTGTTTTGGATGTTAATGGCTTTATTTTACACTTTTATATCATTTTTGGGACTAACCTACTAACCGGAGGCCCATCCCAAATTGTTTTTTTTGCCTATTTTAGAGTTTCACCGAAAAGGAATATCAAACGGAGTCCAATCGGAATGAAACCTTCGGGAACATGATTTTCTCAACAAACGTGATCCAGGAGACTTGGAGTGGGCGTCAAGAAACAATCAAGGAGGCCACGAGGCAGGGGGCACGCCTACCCCCTGGGCGCGCCCTCCACCCTCGTGGGCCCCTTGTTGCTCCATCGACCTACTTCTTCCTCCTATATATATCCACGTACCCCCCAAACATCCAGGAGCACCACGGAAACCTAATTCCACCGCCGCAACCTTCTGTACCTGAGAGATCTCGTCTTGGGCCTTTTCTGGAGCTCCACCAGAGGGGGCATTGATCACGGAGGGTCTCTACATCAACTCCATGGCCTCTCTAGTGATGTGTGAGTAGTTTACTTCAGACCTTCGGGTCCATAGTTATTAGCTAGATGGCTTCTTCTCTCTCTTTGGATCTCAATACAAAGTTCTCCTTGATTTTCTTGGAGATCTATTTGATGTAATCTTCTTTTGCGGTGTGTTTGTCGAGATCCGATGAATTGTGGGTTTATGATCAAGTTTATCTGTGAACAATATTTGAATCTCCTCTGAATTCTTTTATGTATGATTGGTTTACCTTTGTAAGTCTCTTTGAATTGTCAGTTTGGTTTGGCCTACTAGATTGATCTTTTTGCAATGGGAGAAGTGCTTAGCTTTTGGTTCAATCTTCCCAGTGACAGAAAGGGAAACGTCACGTATTGTATTGTTGCCATCGAGGATAAAAAGATGAGGTTTATATCATATTGCATGAGTTTATCCCTCTACATCATGTCATCTCACTTAAAGCATTACTCTGTTCTTATGAACTTAATACTCTAGATGCATGCTGGATAGCGGTCGATGTGTGGAGGAATAGTAGTAGATGCAGAATCGTTTCGGTCTACTTGTCACGGACGTGATGCCTATATACATGATAATACCTAGATATTCTCATAACTATGATCAATTCTATCAATTGCTCGACAATAATTCGTTTACCCACCGTAATACTTATGCTCTTGAGAGAAGCCACTAGTGAAACCTATGGCCCCCGGGTCTATCTTCCATCATATTAATCTTCCAACACTTAGTTATTTCTATTGCCATTTATTTTACTTTTCATCTTTATTTCTCTTTATTATAAAAATACCAAAAATATTATCTTATCATATCTCACTCTCGTAAGTGACCGTGAAGGGATTGACAACCCCTTTATCGCGTTGGTTGCGAGGTTCTTATTTGTTTGTGTAGGTGCGTGGGACTCGAGCGTGATCTCCTACTGGATTGATACCTTGGTTCTCAAAAACTGGGGGAAATACTTACGCTGCTTTACTGCATCACCCTTTCCTCTTTAAGGGAAAACCAACGCAGTGCTCAAGAGGTAGCATGGCAGTCGCACCCAGCCCGGGAACTTCATAGCCCGGCCCGGGGACTGCAGTAACCGGCTCGGGGACTTCACTAGACGACTTGGAAACTACAGCAGCTGCACCCGGCCCGGGGACTTCACAGCTTGGCCCAGTGGCTGCGACAGTCGGCCCAGAGACTTCGACAACTCAGCAAGCGGCGGCTGGCCCCAACCCGCCACCTCCCAACCGAACCTCCCTAGTACAAGTGGCCGTAGTGGCAGTGGAAGAAATTCAAGCACCATCATGGGCACAACCCATCCTCAAGTTTTTGGTGACCAGAGAACTGCCGGCTGACGAGATCTTGGCCCGGCAAGTGTAGCGCCAAGCAGGAGCCTACATGATAGTAAACAGAGAGCTTGTCAGGCGCAGCGTGATCGGAGTCTTCCAACGTTGTGTATAACCAGAGAAGGGTCAAGCAGTCCTCAAAGATATCCACCAAGGCGAGTGCGGCCACCACGCGGCCTCCAGATCCCTTGTCGCCAAAGCTTTCCACCATGGCTTCTTCTGGCTGACTGCTTTGGAAGACGCCAAGGAATTGGTCAAGCATTGCAAAGGGTGCCAGAAGTTCAGCTCCAAGCAACATCTACCGGCTTCTGCGCTCAAGACCATCCCCCTTACCTGGCCTTTCGCCGTGTGGGGGCTGGACATGGTGGGACCATTCAGGACAGCACATGGCAGCATGACCCACCTGCTTGTCGCCGTGGACAAATTCACCAAGTGGATCGAAGCAAAACCAATCAAGAAACTGAATGGTATGACTGCTATGACCTTCATTGCCGACATCACCGTACGATATAGTGTACCGCACAACATCATCATCGACAATGGCACAAACTTTGCCAAAGGAGCTCTGGTCTGTTTCTGCATGACGTAGGGCATCCGACTGGACTTAGCATCCATTGCCCATCCACAGTCAAACGGCCAGGTCGAGCAAGCAAATGGCCTTATCCTCTCCGACATCAAGCCCCGACTGGTCGAGCCTCTAGAGCGACCGGCCGACTGCTGGATCGATGAGCTGCTGGCCGTCCTTTGGAGCCTTCGCACCACTCCGAACAAATCAACCGGCTTCACTCCATTCTTCCTTGTTTACGGGGCCGAGGCCGTCATCCCAACCGACATCGAGTTCGACTCACCTCGCATCACCATGTACACGGAGGTGGAGGCGAAAGAAGCAAGAGAAGACGGTGTTGGTCTGCTAGAAGAGGGCCGGCTGTTAGCACTCAGCTGGTCCGCCATCTACCAGCAGAGCTTGCACCGCTACCACAGTCGGAAGGTCAAGCCAAGATCATTCCAAGAGGGAGACCTTGTGCTCCGGCTGATCCAGCGAACAGCCGGCCAGCACAAGCTCTCGCCCCCTTGGGAAGGCCCGTTCATCATTAGCAAAGCTTTGGACAATGACTCCTACTACCTCATCGATGCGCAGAAGCCCAGAGCACGCAAGAGAGACGACTCCGGCAAGGAATTGGAGCGCCCGTGGAATGCAAATCTCCTCCGAAGTTTTTACAGTTGAAAGCAGTATGTACCACGCCATCTTTTGTACTAAACACTAGGACATCAAGACCCTCAAGGGGCACTCGGGGGCTACCCTCTTTATCTATATGACGATTTCTATGTCTATAAATGTGTTATTTGTTATTCTGCCTGGCACCGGGTTCGACCAGTCGGCCCGGGGGCTTGCTGCCTTGTGCTATGCCCATGCTACCTGCAATCGGACAAGTAGTGTGTTGGCACCTAAGCCCTCTCTTGCCATCAGCCGCAGCTCGCAGAGCGACTGTCCGACTGGCAAGAGTTAAAGGCAGGGAAGGGTGCCCACATGAAAGATGGCTAAGGACCAAAGCATCCGCATAGGCCACGCCGGCTCCCTGCCTTGCCGACCGGCTGTTGAGCAGTCGGCCGTCCGGTTTCTACAACTTAAACTTGCTACTCTCTACAAAGGCTAAGTACTTGCCTTCCCAAAAAATGGCAAGACGACAGTTAAGGGAAGGCGGCAGAGGAAAAAGTCAAAAAAATCAGAAGAGCAAGGCAAGTTGGAAATTGGCAAAGATAATTTACATAGCAAAAGGCCCTTGGCCAGCATTCAACAGAGTTTGAATACACCCCCAGCGGGTGGAACTGCGCGAATCTAACAGGTATGTTTGAAAGAAATTACAAAGCAGGAAGAAAAAGATAACTTGGATGCCTAGGCCAGAGGAGCAGAAGCCGGATCGGAAGGGTTGGTGGAGGTCGAGGCCCCGGGTGGTGGAGCGGCCACTTGGTCGATCTCGGCCTGGTCAACACCAGCGGCAGTCGGCTCGTCGGCGTGCCGCCCGTTGGTCGAGATCTGGTCAAAATGAGGCTGGCTGTTGCCTCCATCATCCGACGCATCGTATCCGCCATCCTCGTCCTCATCCCCTCTTCTTCGCCTTCATCGCTGGAGGCGATCTCTTCCACCGAGTCCTCGCCACCTTCAGGGTTCAGCCCGAACCAGTTGGGCGGTGCCTCGGCGCCCTCCTCGTTCAGCTCGGGGAGGAAGACGCTGGTGTCCGTGTACTCGGCTATCGCCGCGGCACGACGATAGAGGTCGGGTGCCACCACCGCCAGCTCTTCGGTGGCTTCAGCACGGAGGGTGCCCAGTTGGTCCAGGTTCAGCCCGGGGTACCACCCCTTGACAAACTCCAAAGCCCGCCGTGCGCCTGCCCGGGCTGCGGAGCCCTTCCACGCCTCAAAGCGGCCAATGGCCACCTCTAACCAGTCGGAGGTCCGACTGGAGGTGTGCAGAATTGGAGTACCCGGCCAAAGGGCGGAAACCACCTAAGCTCTGGTGCGCTGCACACGGCGGAGTGCTCGGTGGATCGGCTATAGGCGAGCTTGAATGGCAAGCAGCTGCTTAGCGAGGGTCCGAGGGGCGTTGGGTGCAATTTCTGCACCAGCCAGCCTTCGCTCGTCACGGCGGGCCTCGATGGCTTGGCTGGCGGCAATGGCGTGACCAGGAAAGTACTCTGCACAAGAAGAAAAAAGAAGCATGAATTCAGAGGTCCGGCTTGAACGAGAAGTCGGCAGATGAAAGGAAGGGAAGAACGGCTTACCATACAGCATGTCCTCAATCTCGCTGTAGTCGTTGGTCAGAGCCTTCTCCTTATCAACCCAGCTCTAGCGCTGGGTCTCGAACTCAGCCTCGAGCGCCTTCTCTGTGTCCTGGAGCTTTTGCAGCTCCGCCTGGTGCTAGTCCGCCTGGTCAGCCAGTTTCTTGGCCAGGCGGTCGCGCTCCTGCTCCATCCGGCTGCGCTCCTCCTCCTTGGCGCGCAGCGCGGTTTGCGCTTCACCTAGCCGCTGCTGCAAGTCGGCGTTGGCTCCTGCGGAAGACAAAAAAGAAAAGACAGTCAGCAAGATAGCAAAAGAAAAAAGAGTAGTCACTAGAAGATCCGGCCCGACTGCTCAACAGTCTGCCTGAATCTCGGGGCTACACCCCGCGGGTGCGCTGGCGCGTCCCCGCGTGAATAAGGAAGAAGCACTTACGCCGGCTGTTGGTCAGTTCAGCAGTCCGCTTGGCCAGCTCCCGGACATGAGAGTTGAAGGCGGCCCGCACGGATGTTGTGATAATCCTGCAACCAAGACAAGAGAAGAAAGAAGAAGAGGTTAGCACTCGGAACTTACCTTAAGTTCCGAGCCGCTTGTTCAGCAGCCGGCTCGGAACTCAGGGGCTACACCCAGTGGGTGCCCTGGCGCGCCGCCATGGAAGATTTCAAGAAAAATGCAAGGCTCAGGAGTCATAACCGAATGGCAGCCCGCGTCGCCAGGGACTCCTTGGTGTATTGTTGGAGGGCAGAGCTTTGGGCCTGGAGATGGGCTTGGATGTCGATGGCGGCGCGGTTCAGCACACTTGTCCCGCCTCCGGGAGTCCATTCCGGTGGAGCAGCACTGCTGGCTTCGGCGTCGGGGGCCGAAGAGCTCGCGGCCCCAACTTCCAGTAGCCTTGGCGCCGACACCGCTTTCTCCGGGCGACGATGCCCCTGAGTGCAGACCACCGGGGGAGAACCCACCACCAACTTGTTGCCAGCTGGTGGCGCCGGTGGCTCCTCTGGCCGACAGCTGGGCGCGTCTGCAGTCGGCGCTTGCAGTGCCTCCTCCGCCCCCAAGATGACAGCGTCGCCTCCTCCTCCTTCCGTGACTGGCTGGTCGTCGCCGGCTCCTCCAGTCGGCACCTCAGCCCTTGGCGCTGGCGGGGCGGCACGCAAAGGGATGATTAGCTGCGGCGCCTGGACGGACCAGGCCTTCCCCGCCCGCGCTTTGGCGACCGCATCCGTGCGTTCCTTGGCCGCGGAATCAGCGTGGGCCTTGGCGACCGCATCGACCTCTTCCTACGCCGCCTTGGCCGCTGCCGCCTTCTGCCGCTCGGCCTCTTCCCGCTCCTCACGCACCTCCCGCGCATTTCTCTCTGTTGCCGCCTAGAACGCGGCACGTGGGTCTATGCAGCAGGTGTTGCCAGAGCTTTCCATCCCCTGATGATGGAAGCAAAGGCCGACCGCTCAAGAGAGAGCGGGGCCCTGATCAAAAAGACAAGAGGAAATTCAGAAAGAATCATTGCAAGAAAGGCAAAGGAAAAAAGTGCAAGGGGAGTCAAAGAACTTACGTGGATACTACTGGGGGCTACTTTGGGGCCCTTGTGAATTAGGCCGCCTTCGCGGCGGCCTCATGCCGCTTGGTCGCGGCGACCGGGTTCCTCGGCTTCTTCGGCCGGCTGCCGAATAGCGGCTTGGCGGCTCGGCGCTTCTATGAGCCGCCTGGCGCGGCTGATGAACTCCGCCCGCCCTGTCGGTTCCGTGAGGGCAGCGTGGATCAACTTCATCCTCATCATCGTCCGGCCACACCTCAACGCCGCCTCCTTCGGAGCGGCCTGCCCTGCCGCCACCGCCTGTGGCGTCGTCTTCCTCCAAGGCGACCACCCCAAATCGGGGTCGTCCACATTGCTCATCGTCCGGTCCGGCAGGTATTCTTGGCCCTCCTCCAAGGCGTCGGCTGCTGACTGGGATGAGAGGATCTGCGCAAAGTGATTAATTGATTGATCAGGTGGCAAAAAAGTAGAACTCGACACATGAGAAGAAAAAGAATTAAGGGCTTACTGCAGGCGGAAGGTTCGCGCGGGAGTACGGCTGCTTGCCGAACTGCCACTCTCCCTACGAGAGCTTGCAGCTCGAAATAAAGTTCATCAGGCGGGCCACTTCCGCCTCCAACATCTCCTTGGTGCACATCCGGCTCGGGTCTCGGTGCCCTCTCATCCGGCTGATCAGGTGAGGCCGGGTTTGGAGGGGGAGCACCCGGCGCGCCACGAAGGCGGTTAGCAGGTCCGAGGCCTTCAGGCCTTTCGACTCCGTCATCTTCCGGAGCCGGGCGATGGCGGTCAGTGAGGCAGCCGACAGTGCCTTCGTCTTAAAGGTCCAGTTGGTGCGGGGTTCGGCAGGCGGGCCGGCCTTGTACGCCGGCAGGTTGATGAAGTCGTGCTCCGAGTGGACGTTCTTCACGTAGAAGTATGACCGTTGCAAAAGCTTGACCGACTGTGTCAGGCTGATGCCCGGGAAGCAGTTCCCGGCACCCGGGCAACGCACTGCGATGAAGGCGCCTCACTGAGCCGCCTCGTTCTTGGCGGCGGTGCCGAGCTTGGTGTAAAAGAATTCCTCCCACGGCTCGAGGGTGGGGGGAATGCCGAGATATCCCTCGCAGAGGGTGATGAAGGCCGACAACAACACCACCGTATTGGGCATCAGGTGGTGCGGCTGAAGGCGGTAGAAATGGAGGAAGGCCCGGAGGAAATCTCTCGCCGGCAGCCCGAGGCCACAGATGAAGTGCGAACGGAAGTCGACCCGCTCGTCTTCCCGCGGCGCCGGGAAGATCTCCTCCTCGGGCGGCGGGTGTGCCCGGACGTAGTTCTCGCCGGGCAGCTACCGCGTTTGGCGGAGGAAGGCGATGTGATCTTCGTGCATGTTGGAGCCATCCCATGCTCCAGCCCGCGCCATGGGGCTCGGACTTGACGGAGGCAAAGAGCTTGGGCGAGCGGGCGGACCCGCGGTGGTGCGGTAGCTCCGTGGGCGAGGCGCGCTTGTCGACTAGGAGCCGCGGCGGCGCTTCGGCAAGGCCACGGAAGTGCAGCAGCAGCCAGAGGAAGAAGGAAGAGGGAAGAGTAGGGGCACGCGTGCGTCTGCCACCCCTCACCTCCCCCTACTTATAGCCCCTGGCGGCCAAGCCGAAGGGGCAAGAATGTGGGGGTCGTGGGATTAACTGTGCCCCACGACCCCGCTTTAACCACGCAGTAACAATGTGTAGTTACCGCGCGACGGGTTTCCAACCGTTCGCCTCGACCGCACTGGATCCGCGCACCGAGGCACGGTAGTGGCGGGCCCCAGCCTGCAGCGATGTCCCGTCACGCGCGTGGGCTGGCAGGCCGGCCCAGCCGGCTGGCTCCACGTGGCGCACAGACAGCAGGCAGCCAGGCTGCCGCCCGGCTGGCGCGCCACCCGGCTCCTGCCACGACATTTCAAAATCATCAGGCGGTCCGCCAAGTTGCGGCCGGTTTGTACCACTCGGCACTGCAAAGGGTGGACGAAACAAGATCATCGGACCACTCGGAGTAGGAAGCTGCTGAGGCTCCTCACCTTCGCAGCAGCGGCGCCTCACCAGCTTTGGGAACTACCGTCGGAGTAAACGACCACGGGTAGCCTCATCTGCTCCCCATGGCAATTCAAGACATCGGGGCCGACTACGCTCCTCGAACCCCAAGGACTAAGTACCGCCTTCTCTGGGCCGGCTGGTAACATCGACCGACTGCCGGAGGGCGGCTCTCTTCAGAAGAAAGCCATGAGATGGGCCGACTCCTGGCAGGCAGCCTCCGGAGAGGCCGACTTCTAGCAGGCGGCCCCTTATGCCCTCAAAGTTTGCACCACATTAAGGTGACGAGACGGGTGTGGCTATAGTACCGTCTGCCACCCCCGAATCCAGGGCAGAGCATGGCCATAGTGCAGCGTACCGGACGGACATCCCCGTCCGGCGCGGCACTGTTGCCACACAGCCCGTGACATCACTCATGGCAGAGAAGGCCATGCCCCTACTACGGGCTGTCGATACGTCCCGCTGGCGGCGGGCCCAACCTGTCCGTGAGAAGCCGGAAGGTGGCGGACATCGACCAGTCGGTGCTAGGGGAAGCCGACTCCCAGTAGGAGGCCCTCCCACTCCCCCAGAGTTTGTGCGCCATTAACCCGAGGAGATGGGGAATGGCTACAGTGAACGCCCGCCAGGCGGCGGCACTGTAGCCACGCCTTCCCCGACAAAGCACACATCATCAGTGGCGTCGCCACAATGTTTATCCACCGGCAGGACCCACAAGCGGCGGGCACGGCCTGTCGGCTAAGTACAAGACAGCCGGCGGGACCCACCAGGTGGCGGGCCCCAGCGGCCGGTGGAGAAGCCGGCGCCCATAGACACTGACAGCCGGGTCCTATACCCGACTAGATTACCATTTTACCCCTAGGAGGTAGGCCTATATAAACCCCCCAGGGCACCCATGCAAAGGGTTGAGACTTTAGCCATCCCACTCACACACATAGAGAGAGGAAGCTAGGGCTAGCCTTGTTTTTCTTCCCCCTCTAGAGAAACAGCTCAAGGAGCAAGCTTGTTGCTACCATTGTTGCTTGAGTGATCATGCGGAGACCCCACAAAACAGGACTAGGGGTGTTATCTCCTAGGAGAGCCCCGAACCTAGGTAAAGTTCGCCGGCGTATGTGTCTACGCCTCATCCCGTTTCCTAGCACCGGCGACGTCTTTCTACCCCCCACCATGATAAGCCATCCTTTGGCATATGTCGCACGACACCCCTGACACTATTCACAAGTTAAAGTATAGACCATAAACTTTCTTGAAAACTAACAAACTATGTTCTCAGTCATCAAACAATTGCAATTCATCTTATTTTCAGGAAGGGTCTATGTAAGAGCTTTAGTTTAGCAAATTCCACATACTCAACTATCATATAGTCTTTCATGATTGCTAACACTCAACGCATATTTTTAGAACAAACAACATCCATCAAACATAGAGAAAGATAGGGGCTTAATGTTTTTCCTCCCAACTTATTTATCATATAGATAATTATCAACGGTAATAACTCATGATCAAATATATTTGAATGGCCATATGCTTGGATCTTTCCCCACCACATGATACTTGCCAACTAGAGGATAACTGAGGTTGAAATGAGAAGGAATACTATTGACTCTTGCATGAAAGTAAATACATAAAAGTAAGAGATAGCCCCTTCGCAGAGGGAAGTAGAGGTTGTCATGCGGTTTTTTTGGATGTGCATGCCCTTAATGCAAAGGAACGTCATGTTATATTTCCCTTTGTGCTAACAACCTTTATTATGCAGTCCATCGCTTTTATTTCTTTACCATCACAAGTTTGTACAACGCTTATTTTCCCTTACAATAAATGATCATACATATTTAGGAGCAATTTTTATTGCTTTTTGCACTGATGGCAACTTACCTAAATGATCTTATTCAATCCATAAGTAGATATGGTGGACACTTATGGCAAGAAACTGCGTTTAAGGGTTTTTGGATGCACAAGTAGTATCTCTACTTAGTACGAATTTTTGGCTAGCAAAAGATCCTAAGCAAGCACCACATGTTGGAGGATCCATAACAATATCGCTTCTATACAAATATACCCAAACATAACTCATTACGTTGTCTTCCTTGTCCAACTTCAACTAATTTGCTAAAGTTTGAAAATAATTAATGGGGCTCACAATAATAGAAGATGTCCAAGATAGTATATTTATATGTGAAATCTCTCTTCCTTCAATATTCTTTCATGAATTGTTCAAGTGACCAATGTTGTGTTTGCTAACTTTCAATAATTTTTACCACCTATACTTCTTATATGTGAAGTCATTAGTCTACATGGGATAATCATATGAAACATATATAATTTCAAATTTATGATATTCAATTCATTAAACCATTTACTCATAGGATATAAGTGAAGCACAAGAGTAAATGACAAACTACTCCAAAAAGATATAAGTGAATATCAATGAGTAGTCAAATAATTAAGTAGCTATGTGAAGACCCTCTCTCATAAAAAAATAAATCTTAAGTATTTTATTCAAACAGGAAACAGCAAGAAAATAAAATAACATTCCAAGGATAGCACATATCATGTGAAGAATAAAAAACTTAGGCTCAGCCAAAACTGACCGATCATTGTTGAAGAAGAAAGGTGGGATGCCAACTGGAGCATCCCCAAGCGTAGATGCTTGAGACTTCTTGAAATATTAACTAGGGATGCCTCTGGCATCCACAAGCTTGAGCACTTGTGTCTCTGATACGTCCATTTTGCACCATGATTTCATATCGATATTTATTGCATTATGGGCTGTTATTACACATTATGTCACAATACTTATGCCTTTTCTCTCTTATTTTACAAGGTTTACATGAAGAGGTATAATGCCGGCAGCTGGAATTCTGGGATGGAGAAGGAGCAAATATTAGAGACCTATTCTGCACAACTCCAAAAGTCCTGAAACTCCACGAAAGTCGGTTTTGGAATATATTTAAAATATTGGCGAAGAAAGCACCAAAGCGGGGCCACCCACTGTCCACGAGGGTGGAGGGTGCGCCCTACCCCCTGGGCGCACCCCCTGCCTCGTGGGCCACCTGGAAGCCCCCCGATGCCCATCTTTTGGTATAAGGTGTCTTTTGCCCTGGAAAAAATCCGAGGGAAGCTTTCGGGACGAAGCGCCGCCGTCTCGAGGCAGAACCTTGGCGGAACCAATCTAGGGCTCCGGCGAAGCTGTTCTGTCGGGGAAACATCCCTCCGAGAGGGGAAAATCGTCACCATCGTCATCACCATCAATCCTCTCATCGGGAGGGGGTCAATATCCATCAACATCTTCACCAGCACCATCTCCTCTCAAACCCTAGTTCATCTCTTTTATCCAATCTTTGTCTCAAAACCTCAGATTGGTACCTGTGGGTTGCTAGTAGTGTTGATTACTCCTTGTAGTTGATGCTAGTTGGGTTATTCTGTGGAATATTATATGTTTAGATCCTTTATGCACATTAATACCCCTCTGATTATGAACATGAATATGATTTGTGAGTAGTTACGTTTGTTCTGAGGACATGGGAGAAGTCTTGTTATAAGTAGTCATGTGAATTTGGTATTCGTTCGATATTTTGATGAGATGTATTTTGTCTTTCCTATAGTGGTGTTATGTGAATGTCGACTACATGACACTTCACCATTGTTTGGGCCTAGGGGAAGACATTGGGAAGTAATAAGTAGATGATGGGTTGCTAGAGTGACAGAAGCTTAAACCCTAGTTTATGCGTTGCTTCGTAAGGGGCTGATTTGGATCCTTATGTTTCATGGTTAGGTTTACCTTAATTCTTCTTTCATAGTTGCGGATGCTTGTGAGGGGGGTTAATAATAAGTGGGATGCTTTTCCAAGGAAGGGCAGTACCCAAGCACCAGTCCACTCACATATCAAATTATCAAAGTAACGAACGCGAATCATATGAGCATGATAAAAAACTAGCTTGACGATAATTCCCATGTGTCATCGCGAGCGCTTTCATTTATATAAGAGTTTCTCCAGGCTTGTACTTTGCTATAAAAAATATTGGGCCACCTTGCTGCAACTTGTTTACTCTTGTTACTTGTTACCCGTTACGAATTGCCTTATCACAAAACTATCTGTTACCGATAATTTCAGTGCCTGCAGAGAATACCTTACTAAAAACTACTTGTCATTTCATTCTGCTCCTCGTTGGGTTTGACACTCTTACTTATCGAAAGGACTACGATATATCCCCTATACTTGTGGATCATCAAGACTCTTTTCTGGCGCCGTTGCCGGGGAGTGAAGCGCCTCTGGTAGGCGGAATTTGGTAAGGAAAAATTTATATAGTGTGCTGAAATTTACTATCACTTGTTACTATGGAAAATAATCCTTTGAGGGGCTTGTTCGTGGTATCTTCACCCCGACCAGTAGAGCAAAGAGTTGCTCCTCAACCTACTGAACCTACTGAAAATGTTTACTTTGAAATTCCTTCGGGTATGATAGAGAAACTGCTAGCTAACCCTTTTATAGGAGATGGAACATTACATCCCGATATACACCTAATCTATGTGGATGAAGTTTGTGGATTATTTAAGCTTGCAGGTATACCCGAGGATGTTATCAAGAAGAAGGTCTTCCCTTTATCTTTGAAGGGAAAGGCATTGACATGGTTTATGTTATGTGATGATATTTTGGATCATGGAACTACAACCGATTGATATTGGAATTTCATTAGAAGTTTTATCCTATGCATCTGGTTCATTGTGATCGTAATTATATATATATATATATATATATAAATTTTGGCCTCATGAAGGAGAAAGTACCGCTCAAGCTTGGGGGAGGCTTAAGTCAATGTTATATTCATGCCCCAATCATGAGCTCTCAAGAGAAATTAGCATTCAAAATTTTTATGCTCGGCTTTCTCTCAATAATCGCTCCATGCTCGATACTTTCTTGTACTGGTTCTTTTATGATGAAGACTATTGAATTGATATGGGATTTATTGGAAAGAATTGAACACAACTCTGAAGATTGGGAAATCGACGAAGGTAAGGAGTCGGGTATAACACCTAAGTTTGATTGTGTTAAATCTTTTATAGATACCAATGCTTTTCATGAATTTAGCACTAAATATGGACTTGACTCTGGGATATTAGCTTCTTTCTGTGAATCATTTGCTACTCATGTTGATCTCCCTAAGGAGAAGTGGTTTAAATATCATCCTCCCATTGAAGTAAAAGTAGTTGAACCTATTAAAGTTGAAGAAAAGGCTATCACTTATAATGTTGATCCTATTGTTCCTACCGCTTATATTGAGAAACCACCTTTCCCTATTAGAATAAAGAATCATGTGAAAGCTTCAACTGTGGTCTGTAAGAGTAATGCTAGAACACCTACACCCTCTAAGCAAATTAAAGTTGAACCTAGTATTGCTATGGTTAAAGATCTCTTGGTCGATAATATTGATGGGCATGTTATTTACTTCTATGATGAAGCTGCTAGAATTGCTAGACCCGATACTAAAAATAAACATAGACCTGTTGTTGGCATGCCTGTTGTTTCTGTTAAAATAGGAGATCACTATTATCATGGCTTATGTGATATGGGTGCTAGTATCAGTGCAATACCTTATACTTTATATAAATAAATTATGCAAGATATTGCACCTGCTGAGATAAAAGATATTAGTGTTACTATTAAGCTTGCCAATAGAGATACTATTTCACCAGTTGGGATTAATAGAGATGTTGAAGTCTTGTGTGGGAAAATTAAATATCCTACCGATTTTCCTGTTCTTGCTTCCCCACAAGATGACTTTTGTCACATTATATTTGGAAGACCCTTCTTGAATACTGTTACTGCTAAGATAGACTACGAAAAGTATATTGTTACTGTTGGTTTAGGGGATATGTCTCATGATTTTAATTTTGCTAAATTTTGTAGACAACCCCATGATAAAGAATTGCCTAGTAAAGATGAAATTATCGGTCTTGCTTCTATTGCCGTGCCTCCTAATGATCCATTAGAACAATATTTGCTAGACCATGAAAATGATATGTTTATGAATGAAAGAAGGGAAATAGATGAAGTATTATTTACATAGGGACCTATTTTGAAACACAACTTGCCTGTTGAAATTCTAGGGGATCCTCCTCCACCCAAGGGTGATCCCGTGTTTGAGATTAAACCATTACCTGATACTCTTAAATATGCTTATCTTGATGAAAAGAAGATATATCCTGTTATTATTAGTGCTAACCTTTCAGAGCAGGAAGAAGAGAAATTATTGAAAACTCTGAAGAAGCACCATGCTGCTATTGGATATACTCTTGATGATCTTAAGGGCATTAGTCCCACTCTATGCCAACACAAAATAAAATTGGAGAAAGACGCTAAACCGGTTGTTGATCACCAACGACGGTTAAATCCGACGATGAAAGAAGTGGTAAGAAATGAAATGCTAAAGCTTCTGTTGGCAGGTATAATTTATCCTATTGCTGATAGTCAGTGGGTAAGTCCTGTCCATTGTGTCCCTAAGAAGGGAGGTATTATTGTTGTTCCTAATGATAAAGATGAATTGATCCCACAAAAATTGTTACAGGTTATAGAATGGTAATCGACTTCCCCAAATTAAATAAAGCTACTAGAAAGGATCATTACCCTTTACCTTTTATTGATCAAATGCTAGAAAGATTATCCAAACATAGACATTTTTGCTTTCTAGACGGTTATTCTGGTTTCTCTCAAATACCTGTGTCAAAAGAGGATCAGGAAAAGACCTCTTTTACTTGCCCTTTCGGTACCTTTGCTTATAGACATATGCCTTTTGGTTTATGTAATGCACCTGCCACCTTTCAAAGATGTATGACTGCTATATTCTCTGACTTTTGTGAAAAGATTGTTGAGGTTTTCATGGATGATTTCTCCGTGTATGGAACTTCTTTGATGATTGCTTAAGCAACCTTGATCGAGTTTTGCAGAGATGTGAAGAAACTAATCTTGTCTTGAATTGGGAGAAGTGCCACTTTATGGTTAATGAGGGTATTGTCTTGGGGCATAAAATTTCCGAAAGAGGTATTGAAGTTGATAAAGCTAAAGTTGATGCTATTGAAAAGATCTCCTGTCCTAAGGACATTAAAGGTATAAGAAGTTTCCTTGGTCATGCCGGTTTTTATAGGAGGTTCATTAAAGACTTCTCAAAAATTTCTAGGCCTCTGACTAATCTCTTACAAAAAGATGTTCCTTTTTTCTTGATGATGATTCTATAGAAGCATTTGAAATACTTAAGAAAGCCTTGATTTCTACACCTATTGTTTAGCCACCTGATTGGAATTTACCCTTTGAAATTATGTGTGATGCTAGTGATTATGTTGTAGGTGCTGTTTTAGGACAAAGAGTTGATAAGAAATTAAATGTTACCCAATATGCTAGTAAAACTCTAGACAGTGCCCAGAGAAATTATGCTACTACTGAAAAAGAATTTTTAGCAGTTGTATTTGCTTGTGATAAGTTCAGACCTTATATTGTTGATTCTAAAGTAACTGTTCACACTAATCATGCTGCTATTAAATATCTTATGGAAAAGAAAGATGCTAAACCTAGACTTATTAGATGGGTTCTCTTGCTACAAGAATTTGATTTGCATATTATTGATAGAAAGGGAGCTGAGAAGCCCGTTGCAGACAACTTATCTAGGTTAGAGAATGTTCTTGATGACCCACTACCTATTGATGATAGCTTTCCTGATGAACAATTAGCTGTCATAAATGCTTCTCGTATTGCTCCATGGTATGCTGATTATGCTAATTAAATTGTTGCTAAATTTATACCAACTAGTTTCACATATTAGAGAGTTCCTCATGACACTGTATTGTGTGGCTCCCTTTGGTGGAGGGACATCTGCAAATTAATGGACACGTTCAGGGTTGTTACTTCAGTCACAATTGGTAGAGGAGATTCCTTGATTTTCTGGTCAGACTCTTGGGAGGTTGATAACTCATGCATCCCACTCCAAGACTGTAGCGACCAGACCTCAAACAGTCCAATCTCTGTGCTCCGGTGTCATCCCTAGATCAGTAATGCTGACACCACACAGTACTTGAAGGATTTATAACAGAGTAGCAATCACACACTTATTACATCGAGCGTCTCAAAAGAGAACTTATTACTATAATATGGGTTAAGGCCATCTAATAACGATAACAACGGAAGGCTTGGAAGATAAGTGGGTCCATCAACTCCAACGACATCACTGAGTATAGAACCACGACCTAAAAGCACCTTACTCGTCGTCTGAAGAGTCTACAACATGAACATTGCAGCCCGAAACGGGTCAGCACATGGAATATGCTGGCAGAGTAACACATAGAGAGAAATGAAGGAATAAGACTATACTATATGCATATTTGGCTGGTGGAAAGCTCTATGGTTACAGTTTTGCGTAAAACCAATTTTTCCCTACTGCAAAGGAATAAATTTTATTTAACTATCATGGTAGTTGTTAAACATTGAGAGTGTAGACACCCTCTCAATCCCAATTAAACATCATCATTAAAAACCCAACAAAATTAATTTAGAGTAACATGATGAGATTCACATGATAATCCAAGTACTAGATACTCAAGATGTCCATAACCGGGGACACGGCTAACCATGATTAGTTTATACACTCTGCAGAGGTTTGCGCACTTTTCCCCACAAGACTCGATCTCCTCCGTTGGGATTCTCGCACTACATGGTGTTTGAGAAACGGATGACCGAGACATAGTCTTTCAGAAGTGCTAGAACCTTACGAACGGGTAGACCGTACCAACCTACATCCCCTACATCTGCTAGTCTACCACTGTAAGAGTTCGCATGACTTAGTCAACTATGCTAGAGCCCATAGTAGCTTGTGGCTGCACACGGAAGTTTCTACTATGAATAATCTCATGATCCCTTTGAGCCTGGGTGGCGGTCCAAAAGAAAAACAGACAATCGCTGGAATACCCAGGTGCCTCAATCCACCCAGATGTGTGTTTAAGTTGCCACCTTAGATAAACCATTAATTTACCAAACTCACATCTGTCATGGATACACTCACCCAATCCACGTCTACTAGCATAACATGGCATAATAAGCAAACGTAGAAGTAACTCCCAAAGGTTTGATAATAAAACAGGTGATAGGTACTACCTTATCTACTTCCCAAACCCACAATTTAATTAGATCCTAATCATGCAAGGTGTGAGGATTGATCTAATGCAATAAAAACTGGGTAAAAGGGAAGTATGATCGAAGTGTTACTTGCCTTGCTGATGATCCGCGAAACCTAGCGATTCGAAGTAGCAAGCGGCGCACTCCGGGTACTCTATCGCAAACAAACAAGCATACAATAAGTACTCAACTAATGCATAGGTAAAACTCAAATAAGAGATCTAACCAGATAGTTCAACTTAAGAACTCCAGTTGGCAAAAAGAATCAAATCGAACGAAGCGATGAAAGACAAACGGCCAAAGAAACAAGCTTCGTTTTCTAATCTGGATCTAGGTAAATTTTTATAGTGGCAAAAACTTGTTTGAGTTGGTTAAACGGAAAGAGGGTTTGGAGACGAAACTCCAGGCGCTTGAATCGCCTGATTCCGATAAACGAGCGAAAAGTTAAACTAAAACGAAAATCGGATTAGAAATCGCGATCAGAAAATCACAGATTTAAATCCGAGAAAAAAAATGATGAATAGAATAACAAACGAACATTCGTTTTCTGGAACTAAATGATGAACGCGTTCGTTAAAACGAACAAACGAGCGAACGCTCGCTAAATAAATAAACCGAAAAAAATGATCTAACGAAAAAAACGAAAACTAGGGTTTTCTAAAAAAAACCGAAGCGGTTTCTCTCAGAAAACCGGGCGGCGGGGTGGCTACCTCGGCTCGGGCTCCGGCGAAACTCCGGCGGGGCTCCGGGCGGCGGCGGTGGCGATGCGGGGCTGCGGGGCGGGGCAGCAGCGGCGGCGGCAGGCGACGTGCGGCGCGCGGCGGCTGCGGCAGCAGCAGCGCAGGCGACGGGGGCGGGCTGCGGTGCGGGGCGGCGGGGTGAGGAGAGGGCGGCGGCGGGGTGGCAATTTAAGAGAGGGAGGGGGGCTGACTTGGAGAGGGGGTCGGCAGCGGCGCGGGTCCGGCTCGGACTCTCTCCCGAGTCTTGCGGCTGCTCGAGCGGGAGGCGGCGGCGGCTGGGCCGGCCTGGCTCGACTGGGCCCTTGGCCCAGTCGAGCGCGGGGGGTTTAAAAAAACAATTTTGCTGAAACTAAAAAAATTCTAGAAAAATAAATAAAAAACTAAAATTGCCAAAACAAATTTTCACCGTCTAAATAAAATATTTAGAACAGGATGAACATTTTCTTGGCCCTAAATGCAATTTTTGAAAACATGCATTTTTTCCTAAATTCAAATAAAATAGAAAATAAGACCAAAATAAAATCTTATTTGATTTTTTATTAAATCCTCAATATTTCTTTATTTTGGGAAAGTCATTTTATTCCCTCTCTCATATTTGGATGATAGAAATAATTGAAGATAAAATAAATAAAATCAAATGATCCTATTTTCAAAATTTGAGAAAACTCAAATATGAAAATAACGAAATCCCCAACTCTCTCCGAGGTCCTTGAGTTGCGTAGAATTTCTAGGATCAACCAAAATGCAAATAAATATGATATGCAATGATGATCTAGTGTATAACATTCCAAATTGAAAATTTGGGATGTTACAAACCTACCCCCCTTAAGATGAATCTCGCCCTCGAGATTCGGGTAGGCTAGAAAATAGGTGAGGGTGGTCCTTCAACAGATCTTCCTCTCGTTCCCAGGTGGCTTCATCCTCCGTGTGGTGGCTCCACTGAACTTTGCAAAACTTGATAACCTTGCTGCGGGTGACTCGGCTGGCATACTCAAGAATCTTGATTGGTTTCTCCTCATAGGTCAATTCACTGTCCAACTGAATCGCTTCCAGCGGCACTGTATCTCTCAGCGGTATATCAGCCATCTCCGCGTGGCACTTCTTCAACTGGGAAACGTGGAATACATCGTGAACTCCTGACAATCCTTCGGGTAATTCCAACTTGTAGGCTACTTCTCCCATACGCTCCAAAACTTGGTATGGTCCTACAAAACGGGGCGCTAACTTTCCCTTAACTCCAAAACGCTTAACTCCTCGAAGTGGAGATACTCGAAGATAAACTCGGTCTCCGACTTCGTAAACTGTCTCCTTGCATTTAGAATCTGCGTAGCTCTTCTGCCTGGATTGGGCTACCTTGAGCCTATCACGCATCAATTTTACTTTCTGTTCAGACTCCTTAATCAAATCTAGTCCAAACAACTGTCGGTCTCCAACTTCATCCCATGACAATGGTGTTCTGCACCTTCTTCCGTACAAAGCTTCAAAAGGGGCCATCTTCAAACTGGATTGATAACTGCTGTTGTAAGAGAACTTCGCGTATGGCAAATTCTCGTCCCAACTAGATCCATAATCTAGCGCACAAGCTCTCAGCATATCCTCCAAAATCTGATTGACTCTCTCGGTCTGTCCATCTGTCTACGGATGGAAGGCTGTACTGAACTCTAGCCTGGTACCCAAAGTTTCGTGCAACTGATTAGTAAACTGGGTCCTTTGTCTGATACAATGCTCCTTGGAACTCCATGCAGACATACGATCCTGGTCATGTATATCTTTGCTAACTTGGCACTGGTATAGGTAGTCTTCACTGGAATGAAATGAGCTACCTTTATCAAACGATCGACTACAACCCATATAGAGTCATAGCCTGAACGTGTTCTGGGTAATCCTGTGATAAAATCCATTCCTAACTTATCTCACTTCCATTCGGGTATTGGCAATGGTTGTAGCAATCCCGCTGGCTTCTGATGCTCTGCCTTTACTCTCTGACATACATCACAAACTGCTACATACTCCGCAATATCCTTCTTCATTCCGGTCCACCAGAAAGTATCCTTCAAATCCAAATACATCTTGGTATTTCTTGGGTGAATCGAATATGGTGAATCATGGGCCTCCTGTAGAATCAACTTCCTGATCTCCGGGTCGTTGGGCACATAAACACGGTCTTCAAACCATAAGGTATCGTGCTCATCCTCACGAAATCCTTTAGCTTTTCCTTTGCTCATTTTCTCCTTAATAGAAGCAATCTCCTTGTCAGTCTTCTAGGCTTCTCTGATCTTATCCATCAAAGTAGACTGAATCTCCAATGCTGCTACATAGCCTCTCGGAACTATCTCCAAACATAGCTCACGAAGATTTTCGGCTAACTCCCATGGTAAATCTCCTGTCATTAAGGTGTTGACATGGCTTTTATGGCTCAACGCGCCAGCTACTACATTAGCCTTTCCAGGGTGATAATGCAATCTCATATCATAATCCTTGATGAGCTCCAACCATCTCCTTTGCCTGAGATTCAACTCCTTCTGCGTGAAAATATACTTCAAACTCTTGTGATCCGTGTACACCTCGCAATGGTTTCCAATGAGAAAATGTCTCCAAGTCTTCAATGCATGCACTACGGCTGCTGTCGGTGTCAAAACCGGCGGATCTCGGGTAGGGGGTCCCGAACTGTGCGTCTAGGCCAGATGGTAACAGGAGGCAGGGGACACAATGTTTTACCCAGGTTCAGGCCCTCTTGATGGAGGTAAAACCCTACGTCCTGCTTGATTAATATTGATGATATGGGTAGTACAAGAGTAGATCTACCACGAGATCAAAGAGGCTAAACCCTAGAAGCTAGCCTATGATATGATTGTTGTTCCTCCTATGGACTAAAACCCTTCAGTTTATATAGACACCGGAGAGGGCTAGGGTTACACAGAGTCGGTTACAATGGGAGGAGATCTACATATCTGTATTGCCAAGCTTGCCTTCCACGCCAAGGAAAGTCCCATCCAGACACGGGACGAAGTCTTCAATCTTGTATCTTCATAGTCCAAGAGTCCGGCCAAAGGTTATAGTCCAGCTATTCAGACACCCCCTAATCCAGGACTCCCTTAGTAGCCCCTGAACCAGGCTTCAATGATGACGAGTCCGGCGCGCAGATTGTCTTCTGCATTGCAAGGCGGGTTCCTCCTCCGAATACTTCATAGAAGATTTTGAACACGAGGATAGTGTCCGGCTCTACAAAATAAGTTCCACATACTGCCATAGAGAGAATAATATTTACACAAATCTAATCTGCTGACGTATTCCGTAGCGTGTCATCACGCCACAGCCAAGCCTTTATTTGAACCGTTTTTACTGTCCCACCTCAGCGCGTTTTGCGAGGCGGTTTCCTTGGAATGTCTTGTCAAAGCAGAGATCGTGTCCCCTTATCCCGGGATTCTCATCAATACGGGTGTGGGTAACCCAGCCGCGCCATTGATTACGGCGCTTGGGAGATAAGTGAGTTTTACCAGGCTGGTGGGGACGCATAGTTTCGTCCGCCCATATAAGGGGATAAGGATCCGCCTTTCCATCCACGCCTTCTTCCTCCTTTGCTCATCCATTTTCACGCACTCAAGCTCCAGCGCCCAAGTCCGCATTCCCCACCTCAACCTTCTCCAGCCATGTCCGGAGCGGGAGGCAAGTGGATGGTCTCCTCCGTTATGGAGGGACACATCAAGAAGCTGAGGAAAGCCGGATACTTGTCTGACGACATCGCGCACCGGCTCCCAGACGAGGGGCAGCTCATCCCCACCCCCAGGCCCCATGAGAGGGTGGTGTTCCTCACCCATTTCCTCCGCGGACTAGGCTTCCCTCTCCACCCATTTGTCCGGGGACTCATGTTCTACTACGTCCTGGACTTCCACGATCTGGCCCCAAACTTCATCCTCAACATCTCGGCGTTCATCATCGTGTGCGAGGCCTTCCTCTGCATCCAGCCCCACTTTGGCCTATGGCTGAAGACCTTCAATGTCAAGCCGAAGGTAGTGGGCGGCCGCTAGGCGGAGTGCGGAGGCGCCATGGTGGGCAAGATGCCCAACGTCCTATGGCTCGAGGGCTCCTTCATGGAGACCATAAAGGGGTGGCAATCGGGGTGGTTCTACATCACCGAGTCGCGTGACCCTGAATGGGTCACAGCCCCCGAGTTCCGATCCGGAATCCCTACGCGGCTCACCTCCTGGAAAGAGAAGGGCCTGCCGTGGGGTAAAAAAGGAGAGCTGACCGGACTCCAAACATGCGTCCAAAACCTGGTGAGCAAGAAGCTCAAACTTGTTAACGTAGTCCAGGTCATGCTCATCCGCTGGATCCTCCCGTGCCAACAACGGGATTTCAGCTTGTGGGAGTTCAACCCGGCCCAACACCGAACTCTGAGTAGGCTCTTCGACACAACGTATGAAGATGCCTGGAAGGTGCTATTCAAGGGCGCCGAGGCTCCCGCATCCGCTACCGAGGATGGCGGATTCAGCGCGCAGCGTCAAGCCAATGCGGTAAGCTGTTTTTACCTCTTACAGGATATTTGTCTTTCATAGTTTGACTCTATGCGAGATCTAAGCCCCCATGCCTTTGACAGGACTGGCAGAGGACGGCCGAACAAATCAACTATCCGGCTCCTTTGCCCGAAGACCCAGCGGATGCCGGCTTGGCGGAGCTGCTGGTTCCGGCACCTTACGTGGTGCCAGAGAAGAAGGCCAAGAAGAAGGCCACGGGAACCCGGAAGAGTTCCCGGCGCCCGGTGGAGTCGGACTCATCGTCCGATGACTCCGAGGCGCACTCCTCCCATGAAGACGAGGAGGAGGAAAGAGAGGTTTCTTCCCCAGCAGGGGGAGAAAAGAAAAGGAAGGCCACCCCAACTGGGGAGGCCGGAGGGTCCAAGAAAGGGAGCACCCTCCCTATGGACTACTCCACCAACGCCGACGACGGCGAAGAGGAGTGGCCGCTTAGGGCCAAGCCCCTGGCAAAATCGTAAGTATTCGGATACCTGAGTGACTCATGGCATTCCTGTATTGCACAGCTTCTCCTGGCGCTGAATATAATTATGCAGTCTGCCCAAAGCCCGGCTCGACGTGTCGTCGAGCGACTACCTGGATTCGTCGGACGTGAATAGTTTTTCACTTCCGACCGCTACCTCCCCCCACCCTACGGACGACGCCGAGGTGCTGTCCCAGGAGGTTCCAAGCCAGGAGGAGGTGGTCCTGGAGGCGCCGCAAGGCGACCTCCCGGACTCCAGGCGCAAAGGGGAAAAATCCCCCAAGGACTCCAAGTCCGGCCCTGGGCCGGACACCGCACCGGAACCTTCAATGGTTCCGGAGTCCGGCAGGCGGCCCCCTAGTAAGAAGGGCAATCCTACGACGCCAGTGACCTCCGTCCAACCGGAGGCACCGGATAATTTGCTGGAGGTGCTTAACGGCGCCTCCATCGACAAGGAGCACCGCACTATTATGAGTGCGGTGATCCAGAAGGTTCAGTCCGCCAAAAGAGGGCTGACTGAAGCCTGTGCCAGCCTGCTAACAGGCTTTGAGGTATGTGAAAAATATGTGAAAATATTACCGCATAGACAGTAGCCCCTGATGCTCTGTTTGGCATTTGGAAAGAAAAGCCGAATAGAGGATCTAACAACATTCGCAGGAGTCTAACATAATTAAGTCAATATGCGTATGCAGGCTTCGCTGCTGGCCTCTGCCGCACTGACTATGAAGGTGGATGCGCTGAAGCAGAGCCTCGAGCGGTCCGAGCAAGAACTCGACCTTGCTAAAAAGGAGCTCGAGGAAAAATAAGGTAAGTAATACCTTGCGGAGTATATTTAAAAAGATACAGTTGCAAAAAATGACAGAATCACTATTGGTGTCCTAGGGACCACAACTGAGGTGGCGACCCTTAAGCAAGCGCTTTTCGAGGCCGAAAAGAAGGCGGCCACAGAGCGCACCGAGCGGGAGAAAGATGAGGCGCGGGTTGGTGAGGTGCAGCAAGAGCTCCAGGCTCTTATGAAAAAACATGAGAGTTTGGAGCTTGACTCAAAGACGCGAGAGTCCGAGCTCGCGGCGGCCCTTAAAAGCGCCATGTCTGCCAAGGCCGAAGCCCAGAAAGCCCTCCAGGAAGTTGAGGCGATGCAGAAGATAGCGACGGGTAAGGCATTCTTTATGCAAAACAAGCATGTGAAAGTGAATTACTTGTTACTTACCTGAATCCGGAGCTCTCCAGGAGCATTCGCAGATTTGCCCCGTAGCGTGTCAGATGCCGCCGCCTTCTACCGGGCCGAGGAGGGCAGCTCGACGGAGAAGGTGTTCTGGTCTCAGTATGCTGAGGCCGGACACTCGGTGCCCTTGAGCGACCAGCTGAAGCAACTGGTCGAGCTCCATAAGGTGGCCGAACAGGCCATAAAGGGCCTTATAGTTTGACTTTGGCCTGGAGAGGCCCTGCCTGGGAGCTACTTCAGGCTGGTGAGGCGGCTGGTGGATGCATGTCCGTGGCTTGAAGTCGTCAAGCGCTCTGTCTGCATCGAAGGTGCCCGTAGGGCGCTTGCCCGTGCTAAAGTGCACCGGGGCAAGATGGATGCGGAGAAGCTTGTGAAGGACGGGCCACCGCAGGGCAAGGAGCATCGCCACCCCGAGATGTATTATGAGGGCATCCTGAAGGGCGCCCGCCTTGTGGCGGATGAATGTTCCAAAGATGTAATATTTGAGTGAACTTGTTCATTTTATCCTGTGCGCTGAAAACTTGTTCATATGCGCTATGCAACGCTAGTTTTAATTTAAAATATTACCTTCTATGCGGCCGTTTATCGAGTCTGAGAGATGGCGAGTCATCGGCTTCTGCCCCCATGCCACGAGTGCTGGGGTGTTCGGGATAAACCTGAGCACTCTTTTTCCCATTCTTGGGTCCTTCGAGGGAGGTGCTCAGCATAACGAACAAGGCAATCGGACTATAATGCGTTATCACTCTCACTTAGCCAGAGAATTCTATAATTTTAAATTTCGGCGAAGCCCCTAGTGTTCGGAAGACCGAGTTCGGGGCGCTATACACGCCTAGGACGGACAAAGCCGACTCCTCGCTCTAAGCGGCATAAGTCTTTAGGGACTCGAAACCTCCCGAACAGTGACCAGCTCTCGCCCTATCATGACAGTCAGTTTTAGCTTTCTCTACTGAGGTGCTTAGCCCAGCTTAACCGGGGCACAATCGCAGTAGTTCTCCCAGCGCTACCTTAGCCGATATAGCGGAACGTAAGGTACCAAAACATGGGAGCTGGGCAAACCCAACTATTGACCAAAGACATGATTCGGAGCTGATTCATATAATGCTATAAGTTCAGAGGGCCACACTTTGTGAAAGTGTTCGGACTTCTCACGCCGTATTATGGGGTGCTTGAGCCCCTAGCGTATGGACCGTACCAAAGTGTATGGGTGCTAAATGTCATAACTGAACATATGTATTGAAAAAGAAATGAATAGAGAATGCAATAATAAGCTGAAGCTAAGCATTGTTTATTTTAAAAGGATGCTGTGAAAGCAGAACGATACAAATAGTGGATAAGCAAGAGATGGGACTATTTGACATGTCCCCCTCCAGGGGCGAACTGCGAGACGGTATGTAAGACAGGTATTTTGCTCGTTATAGAGACCACCTGGGAATTCGACGTAGCTTTCTGCCTCCTTGGTTGTTGCATCGTGTGTTCGGCGGTTGTACTGCCGGACAGGCCTTCAGAAGAGTGGAGTCCTGAAAGTAGGAAATAATGACAAAATCGGGAGCCCCTAGTGCGGTTGAGCCGCATTTTTGGGCGTGCTGTGGTCATGCCCCTCCCCCTGTGCCCATGGTATTTTCAGAGTGTATTATGTACGCGTAGTACTGATTTCGCAGTTTCGCGAGGGCTGGGGTTGGGGCCGTATTGCTACGCTTGCTCGGAACATGCTAGGCGGTCTTGTTGTAGGTTACTCCGGGCGCGCTTGACGGTGTCCGGACGTTTAATAGCCGGACTGGAGAATTGCCTTGAGAGGCTGCTTTGTACTTCCGCTGCGAGGGCCGCCGTGTGCTCCTCCGTTTGGAGAGAGCGTTCGGTGTTTCCATTGACCGTAATGACTCCTCGAGGGCCTTGCATCTTGAGCTTGAGATATGTGTAGTGCGGCACCGCATTGAACTTTGCAAATGCGGTTCGTCCGAGCAGTGCGTGATAGCCACTGCGGAACGGGACTATGTCGAAGATTAACTCCTCGCTTCGGAAATTATCCGGGGATCCGAAGACCACTTCAAGTGTAACTGAGCCTGTACAGTTGGCCTCTACACCTGGTATGACGCCTTTAAAGGTTGTTTTTGTGGGTTTAATCCTTGAGGGATCTATGCCCATTTTCCGCACTATATCCTGATAAAGTAGGTTCAGGCTGCTGCCGCCGTCCATAAGGACTCTAGTGAGGTGAAATCCGTCAATGATTGGGTCTAGAACCAATGCGGCGAATCTGCCATGGCGGATGCTAGTGGGGTGGTCCCTTCGATCAAAAGTGATCGGGCAGGAGGACCATGGGTTGAACTTTGGGGCGACTAGCTCCAACGCATATACGTTCCTGAGTGCACGCTTCCGCTCCCTTTTGGGGATGTGGGTTGTGTATATCATGTTCACCGTCCGCACTTGTGGGGGGAAGCCCTTCTGTCCACTATTGTTCGGCGGCCGGGGCTCTTCGTCCTCGTCGCTGTGCAGCCCCTTGTCTTTGTTTTCGGCATTTAACTTGCCGGCCTTCTTGAACACCCAACAATCCCTGTTGGTGTGATTGGCTGGTTTTTCGGGGGTGCCATGTATCTGGCACGGGCGATCGAGTATACGGTCCAAACTGGACGGGCCCAGAGTGTTCCTCTTAAATGGCTTTTTCCGCTGACCGGTCTTAGAGCCTCTGAATCCGGCATTAACTACCGTATCTGCAGTGTTGTTGCTGTTAATGCGGCGCTTGTGCTTGTTGCGACGTGACCTGCCATTGCTGTCCTTGGTATCCGAATTATCAGGGCTCTTGGTCATGTTATTGCTACAAGCCAGCCAGCTGGCTTCTCCCGCGCAAAAGCGGGTCATGAGTGTCGTGAGGGCTGCCATAGATTTCGGCTTTTCCTGTCCAAGGTGTCGGGTAAGCCACTCGCCACGGATGTTATGCTTGAAGGTTGCTAGGGCCTCTGTGTCCGGACAGTCGATGATTTGATTTTTCTTGGTTAGGAACCGTGTCCAGAATTGTCTGGCAGATTCTTCTGGCTGCTGAATTATGTGGCTCAGGTCATCGGCGTCTGGTGGTCGCACGTAAGTGCCCTGGAAATTGTCGAGGAATGCGGCTTCCAGGTCCTCCCAACAATCAATTGATTCTGTTGGCAGGCTATTAAGCCAATGCCGAGCTGGTACTTTAAGCTTGAGTGGGAGGTATTTGATGGCGTGTAGATCATCGCCACGGGCCATGTGGATATGAAGGAGATAGTCCTCGATGCATACCGCAGGATCTGTTGTGCCATCGTATGATTCAATGTTTATGGGTTTGAAACCCTCTGGGATTTGATGATCCATTACTTCATCTGTGAAGCATAGTGGGTGTGCGGCGCCTCTGTACTGGGCTATATCACGACGTAGCTCAAATGAGCTCTGTCTGCTGTGTTCGGCCCGACCGGATTTACTGTATCCGGCGTGATGGTTATTGTCTCGTGTCGTGGGGCGCCCGCGCGATCCGTAGATCGATCTTGTTTGCCTTGCCCTGTCTTCCAACATATCTCACAGGTCTAGCGCATTTCCTAGTGCCTTGGTATTTTTTGAGCGATGCCGAGGTGCGGCTTGAGTGGAGGGCCGGGAGGACTCTCTGTCGCGGCCGTGAGGTGGCCGGTCAGCCGCATCATGCGCTGGTGATGTAGGTTTAAGTGCTTCCTCCTCTAAACGGGGTAGCAACCTGCGCTTTGGGTAGCTCTTGGAGGGGCGTTCGAGTTTGTATTCCTCGGCCGCAAGGACTTCCGTCCATCTGTCGGCTAGCAAGTCTTGATCAGCTCTAAGCTGTTGCTGTTTTTTCTTAAGGATACTCGCCGTGGCCATAAGCCTGCGCTTAAAGTGCTCTTGTTCGATGGGATCCTCAGGCACGACAAATTCGTCGTTGCCGAAGCTTGCCTCGTCTTCAGAGGGAGGCATGTAATTTTCATCCTCTTCTTCTCTGTCTGCCGCTCTCTCAAGGGGGCTGGCTTCTCCATCCTCATGCGCTGAATCTTGCTGGAGGGAATTGTCTTCGGCACTGTTCGGGGTGTTATTATCTCCCGTGCCGGCATCACCGTTTTTGCTTAGGCGGGACTTAGAGCGGCGCCGCTGACGCCGGCGCTTGGGTTGCTTCTTGGAGGGGTCATCCCCCGTTGTTCCTTCGCCATTTCCTTCTTTGGGTGTATCCACCATATATATGTCATATGACGAGGTAGCTTTCCAGTGCCCTATATGCCCTGGTTCATGTTCGTCTCCTACATCGTCGTCCATACCGTCGATGTCTTCGGAGTCGAAGTCGAGCATGTCGATTAAATCATCGACAGTGGCTACGAAGTGGGTGGTGGGTGGGCGTCGAATTTATTCGTCGTCCGCATCCCAATCCTGTTGGCCATAGTCCGACCAGGGCTCTCCTGACAAAGAGAGAGACCTTAGTGAATTCAGAATGTCGTCGAAGGGGGAGTGCTAAAAGATATCCACGGCAGTGAATTCCATGATCGATGCCCAATCGGATTCGATTGGTAGGGGCGCGGAAGGTTTGGAGTCCGGAGAAGAGTCCGGCACCTTGGAGTCACGGGCTTCGCAGAGGATGAGGCTGGTGTTCGGCTCGATCACCGTTGAGACTGCAGCCCCCGAGGCGGTGTCTAGCCACCCGTCCTCGATCAGCGCAGTTGGCTCTGAGCTAAGGGTCAGAGCTGATGCGGGCGCGGCCTCTAGGGTACTGTTCGGCAGCAGAGCTAGGTCATACCCATCGTGATAGTGCGGCGCGCCCGGCTGTGGCTCGAATCTGTCGAAGATCAAGTCTCTGCGGATGTTGGCCGTGTAGTTCAAACTTCCAAATCTGACCTGATGGCCAGGGGCGTAGCTTTCAATCTGCTCCAGATGGCCAAGCGAATTAGCCCGCAGTGCAAAGCCGCCGAACACGAAGATCTGTCCGGGGAGAAAGGTCTCACCCTGGACCGCATCATTGTTGATGATCGGAGGAGCCATCGGGCCTAAAGGTGATGACACAGAGGAACTCTCAATGAAAGCACCAATGTCGGTGTCAAAACCGGCGGATCTCGGGTAGGGGGTCCCGAACTGTGCGTCTAGGCCGGATGGTAACAGGAGGCAGGGGACACAATGTTTTACCCAGGTTCGGGCCCTCTTGATGGAGGTAAAACCCTACGTCCCGCTTGATTAATATTGATGATATGGGTAGGACAATAGTAGATCTACCACGAGATCAAAGAGGCTAAACCCTAGAAGCTAGCCTATGGTATGGTTGTTGTTCCTCCTGTGGACTAAAACCCTCCGGTTTATATAGACACCGGAGAGAGCTAGGGTTACACAGAGTCGGTTACAATGGGAGGAGATCTACATATCCGTATTGCCAAGCTTGCCTTCCACGCCAAGGAAAGTCCCATCCGGACACGGGACGAAGTCTTCAATCTTGTATCTTCATAGTCCAAGAGTCTGGCCAAAGGTTATAGTACGGCTATCCGGACACCCCCTAGTCTAGGACTCCCTCAGCTGCTAACTCCAAATCATGCGTGGCATAATTTAACTCATGAGGCTTAAGCTGTCGTGAGGCATAGGAAACAACTCTTCCTTCCTGCATAAGCACTTCTCCAAGTCCTCGACGTGAAGCGCCGCAATACACCTCATAATCCTTGGTCTGATCTAGCAAAATCAACACTGGTGATGTAACCAAACATTTCTTCAACTCCTGGAAACTGGCTTCACATTCCTCGATCCATATGAACTTGGTATCCTTCTTCAACAACTCCGCCATAGGCTTCGCAATCTTCGAGAAATTTTCAATGAATCTCCGGTAGTATCCTGCTAGTCCCAGAAAACTCCGGATCTCTCCAACTTTGGTTGGGGCTTCCCAATTTGTCACAGTGTCAACCTTGGTGGGATCTACTGCTATACCTTCTCCGGATATAACGTGTCCGAGAAATCCCACTTCCTTCAACCAAAACTCACATTTGCTAAACTTGGCATATAACTGATGTTCTCTGAGCTTACCAAGTACCAAACACAAATGCTGTTGGGGAACGTAGTAATTTCAAAAAAATTCCTACGCACACGCAAGATCATGGTGATGCATAGCAACGAGAGGGGAGAGTGTGATCTACGTACCCTTGTAGACCGACAGCGGAAGCGTTAGCACAACGCGGTTGATGTAGTCGTATGTCTTCACGTCCCGACCGATCAAGCACCGAAACTACGGCACCTCCGAGTTTTAGCACACGTTCAGCTTGATGACGATCCTCGGACTCCGATCCAGTAAAGTGTCAGGGAAGAGTTCCGTCAGCACGACGGTGTGGTGACGATCTTGATGTTCTACCGTCGCAGGGCTTCGCCTAAGCACCGCTACAATATTATCGAGGGTTATGGTGGAAGGGGGCACCGCACACGGCTAAGAATATGATCACGTGGATCAACTTGTGTCTATGGGGTTCCCCCTGCCTCCGTATATAAAGGATCAAGGGGGGGTGCGGCCAGCCAGGAGAAGGGCGCGCCAGGAGGAGTCCTACTCCCACCGGGAGTAGGATTCCCCCCCTTTCCTAGTTGGAATAGGATTCGTGAAGTGGGAAAGAGGAGAGAGAGAAGGAAGGGGGGGCGCCGCCCCCCTCTCCTTGTCCTATTCGGACTAGGGGGGGGAGGGGCGCGCGGCCCAGCCCTGGCCACCTCTCCTCTCTTCCACTAAGGCCCACTAAGGCCCATATACCTCCCGGGGGGTTCCGGTAACCTCCCGGTACTCCGGTAAAATCCCGATTTCACCTGGAACACTTCCGATATCCAAATATAGGCTTCCAATATATCAATCTTTATGTCTCGACCATTTCGAGACTCCTCATCATGTCCGTGATCACATCCGGGACTCCGAACAAACTTCGGTACATCAAAATGCATAAACTCATAATATAACTGTCATCAAAACCTTAAGCGTGCGGACCCTACGGGTTCGAGAACAATGTAGACATGACCAAGACACGTCTTTGGTCAATAACCAATAGCGGAACCTGGATGCTCATATTGGCTCCCACATATTCTACGAAGATCTTTATCGGTCAGACCGCATAACAACATACGTTGTTCCCTTTGTCATCGGTATGTTACTTGCCCGAGATTCGATCGTCGGTATCTCAATACCTAGTTCAATCTCGTTACCAGCAAGTCTCTTTACTCGTTTCGTAATACATCATCTTGCAACTAACTCATTAGTTGTAATGCTTGCAAGGCTTATGTGATGTGCATTAGCGAGAGGGCCCAGAGATACCTCTCCGACAATCGGAGTGACAAATCCTAATCTCGAAATACGCCAACCCAACATGTACCTTTGGAGACACCTATAGAGCACCTTTATAATCACCCAGTTACGTTGTGACGTTTGGTAGCACACAAAGTGTTCCTCCAGCAAACGGGAGTTGCATAATCTCATAGTCATAGGAACATGTATAAGTCATGAAGAAAGCAATAGCAACATACTAAACGATCGGGTGCTAAGCTAATGGAATGGGTCATGTCAATCAGATCATTCACCTAATGATGTGATCCCGTTAATCAAATAACAACTCTTTGTCCATGGTTAGGAAACATAACCATCTTTGATTAACGAGCTAGTCAAGTAGAGGCATACTAGTGACACTCTGTTTGTCTATGTATTCACACATGTATTATGTTTCCGGTTAATACAATTCTAGCATGAATAATAAACATTTATCATGATATAAGGAAATAAATAATAACTTTATTATTGCCTCTAGGGCATATTTCCTTCAAATGCTCCTTATGCTCCTCTTCGTTCTTTGAGTAAACCAGGATATCATCAATGAACACTATGACGAACTTATCCAAAAACTCCATAAACACTTTGTTCATCATGTTCATAAAATATGCAGGTGCGTTAGTCAGACCAAATGACATAACGGTATACTCATACAGCCCATACCTGGTGGTAAAAGTTGTCTTAGGTATATCCTGTTCTCGAATCTTCAACTGATGGTATCCTGATCACAGGTCGATCTTGGAAAATACCTTAGCTCCTTGCAATCGATCAAACAGATCATTGATCATTGGTAGTGGGTACTTGTTCTTGATGGTTACTTCATTCAATCCTCGATAATCAACAACCATCCTTAACGATCCATCCTTCTTCTCCATTAGAAGTACTGGCGATCCCCAAGGCAAAGAACTTGGGCGAATATAACCTTTATCCAGTAACTACTTAATCTGCTTCTTGATCTCCTCCAAATCCTTTGCGGGCATCCTGTATGGTATTTTAGATATTGGCCCTGTGCCTGGCAAAAGCTCAATTAAAAAATCAATGTCTCTATCCGGTGGCATGCCTGGTAACTCCTCTGGAAATACATCAGGAAAATCCTTTACTACTGGTACTTCCTCCTGCACAACTCCTGTTAACGAATTTACTTGAGTCCTTTTTGGCACACGCCGGGATACATACTTGATCCTTCTCCCTTCTAGGGTGGTAAGCAAAATTGACTTACTGGCACATTCAATGTTCCCTTCATACTTCGATAACCAATCCATGCCTAATATCACATCCAATCCTTGAGATTCCAATACTATTAGGTCCGAGGGAAATACATAGTTACCAATCCTTAATGGTAACCGATCACACCATAGACTAGCCATATACTCTGCTCCAGGCGAGGTTACTAACATGGGTGACCTAAGGGCTTGGGTTGGCAGTTTATACTTATCCACAAATCCCCTTGATATGTATGAATTTGATGCACTAGTATCAAAAAGAATGATTGCAGTAAAAGACTTAACCAAAAACTTACTTATTACTGCATCGGGCTGGGCTTCAACCTCCTCCACATTTACGTGGTTCACCTGTCCCCTGTTGAAAGGGTTCGGCTTCTTCCCAGAGCTTCCATTGCCATTTCCATTCTGGGATTCATGACATTCATTGGCATAATGTCCGGTCTTCTGGCACTTAAAGCAAGTGACTTGGCTCAGGTCTCTCTTGGCTGGGGTTGATGGGTTGGTACGGTTCTGGCCGTTGCTTCCTCCATTCCCATTACCATTCTTGGTGCCATTATGATTGTGCGAGCTACCTCCTCCATGGGTATGCTGAAAATGTCCTCCCGGTCTAGGGGTAAAACATGGCTTCCGCTGAGCTCCAGAATTGTACTTCCCTTGTCCATACTTCCTCTTACGGTTCTCAATTTGCTGCTGCTTCCCTTCAATCATAAGAGCACGATCTACCAACTCCTGGTAGTTGTTGAAGGTTGCTACCATCAACTGCATGCTCAACTCATCATTCAGTCCTTCCAGAAACTTCTCCTACTTAGCTGCATCCATAGCAACGTCATCTGGGCATAACGTGCTAGCTTACTAAAGTCCTCCACATACTGGCCAACTGTCCGTCCTCCTTGGTGCAAGTTGCGAAACTCTCGCTTCTTCATGGCCATAGCTCCTGCTGAAACATGGGCAGTACGGAAAGCCTGCTGAAACTGGTCCCATGTGACAGTGTCGATAGGGAAAGTGGCTATGAAATTCTCCCACCATGATGCTGCGGGTCCTTCAAGCTGATGTGCAGCAAACTTCACCTTTTCTGCATCTGTGCATCCAGCCGTGGTCAACTCCCTTGCTGTCTTGCGGAGCCAATCATCTGCTACTATCGGCTCGGTGCTACTGGAAAACACCGGCGGATTCAGCCTAAGGAAACGGGCTAAGTGATCAACAGGTGGTGGTGGTGGTGGGTTGTTGTTGTTGTTCCCCTGATTCTGATTCTGGACTAGCAACTGCATCAATGTGTTCTGCTGCTGGATCAACTGGGTGAGCTCCGGTGGGAAGGTAAATCCGGGGTCACGTCTCGGAGGCATCTGAGGGTTTAGAAAATATGAGATTAAGAACAGAGAGGGGTCTAGAGAGAAAACACTACCCATATGCACATGAGGCAAAAGCAAACAATTCACTTCATTCAATCAAGCAAGGGCATACAATCGATCTAACTATCGCAAAAGTGCTCGGACTACTATATTTACATGGTGGAATACTACTACTGATTTGGTGGTCTACTAGAAATATTCTTCGGTTGCAGACTCCATGATATCTGCTCCTGCTTCATCAACATAGTCATCATCGCTATCATCTGGATCCGAGTCGGTGTCATCGATGATGATGTAGTCTTCCGGGCGAATCTCCTTGGGTTCTTTGTCTTCCTCTACTGGTGTAGGGCCTCCCATAAATATTCTGATCTTCTTGATCAGATCGTCATTCTTCTCCACTAATACTTCGATTTCCTCTTCATAATATTCACGTGTAGCCTTGAGTTCTGATATCTACTACACAACCTTCTTATTGTAGACGTTGTTGGGCCTCCAAGTGCAGAGGTTTGTAGGATAGTAGCAAATTTCCCTCAAGTGGATGACCTAAGGTTTATCAATCCATAGGAGGCGTAGGATGAAGATGGTCTCTCGCAAGCAACCCTGCAACCAAATAACAAAGAGTCTCTTGTGTCCCCAACACACCCAATACAATGGTAAATTGTATAGGTGCACTAGTTCGGCGAAGAGATGGTGATACAAGTGGTATATGGATAGTATATAATAGTTTTTGTAATCTGAAATAATAAAAACAGCAAGGTAGCAAGTGATAAAAGTGAGCGTAAACGGTATTGCAATGCTAGGAAACAAGGCCTAGGGTTCATACTTTCACTAGTGCAAGTCCTCTCAACATAATAACATAATTGGATCATATAACTATCCCTCAACATGCAACCAAGAGTCACTCCAAAGTCACTAATAGCAGAGAACGAACGAAGAGATTATGGTAGGGTACGAAACCACCTCAAAGTTATTCTTTCCAATCAATCCGTTGGGCTATTCCTATAAGTGTCACAAACAGCCCTGGAGTTCGTACTAGAATAACACCTTAAGACACAAATCAACCAAAACCCTAATGTCACCTAGATACTCCAATGTCACCTCAAGTATCCGTGGGTATGATTATACGATATGCGTCACACAATCTCAGATTCATCTATTCAACCAACACAAAGGACCTCAAAGAGTGCCCCAAAGTTCTACCGGAGAATCACGACGAAAACGTGTGCCAACCCCTATGCATAGGTTCCCAATGTCACGAAACCCGCAAGTTGATCACCTTAACATACATCAAGTGGCACGTGGTATCCTATTGTCACCACAGATATTCACGACAAGACATACATCAAGTGTTCTCAAGTCTTTAAAGACTCAATCCGATAAGATTACTTCAAAGGGGAAACTCAATTCATTACAAGAGAGAAGAGGGGGAGGAGAAACATAAGATCCAACTATAATAGCAAAGCTCGCGATACATCAAGATCGTGCCAAATCAAGAACATGAGAGAGAGAGATCAAACACATAGCTACTGGTACATACCCTCAGCCCCGAGGGAGAACTACTCCCTCCTCGTCATGGGGAGCGCCGGGATGATGAAGATGGCCACTGGTGAGGGTTCCCCCCTCGGGCAGGGTGCCGGAACAGGGCCCCGATTGACTTTTGGTGGCTACGGAGGCTTTTGGCGGCATAACTGCTGATCTATCTTTCCGTTCTGGGAGTTTTAGGCCACGTAAGTATATATGGGTGCAGGAGGTACGTTAGGGGAGCCAGGAGGGCCCCACGAGACAGGGGGTGCGCCCTAGGGGGGGGCGCCCCCACCCTCATGAGCACCTCGTTCCTTCCTTGATGTGGGGTCCAAGTCCATTAGGTGTGTTTCCTTCCAAAAATAACTTCTCCAGTTGATTTTGTTCCGTTTCGACTCCGTCTGATATTCCTTTTCTTCAAAACACTGAAATAGGCCTAAAACAGCAAATCTGGGCTGGGCCTCCGGTTAATAGGTTAGTCCCAAAAATAATATAAAAGTGGAAAATAAAGCCCAATATTGCCCAAAACAGTAGATAATATAGCATGGAGCAATCAAAAATTATAGATACGTTGGAGACGTATCAAGTTCTTCCTCCAGTTCCTTGATTCTTGTCCTCGCCTTCTTCAGATCTATCATGTCGGTGCACATCTGGTTCTCCTGACGTCGAATGTGCTGGTTGAACTCCTGGATAAAAACTGCAATTTATCTATCCTTCCTGGTGCTGATCATCTCCCAGTGCTCATCTCGGCGCCCACAAATCTGGCAGATAGTATCCTTGAGATCATTGCGGTAAACTTCTCCAATGCGTCCCATGGCGATGTGAGCTGCCATGCTCTTTCCTAGACTCCAGGTTGGTGCATCAAAAGAAAACTCTATGGGCTCAGTGACTGGCATGAACGTCCTTCCTGGAACTTGAACTTGAATCATCCAGCGCTCTTCTTCAGGTAAAGTGGCGTTGTAAGTTCCGGTGAAGCTTGGTACTCCTATGTTCAGATATCTAGTGACTTCCTTCAAGTGACGTCCAAAGGGTGTATCTTCATCTGGTTGCGTGAACTTGTTCCTTGCATCCGCCGTCCTAAAAGAGTAGAAAAGACGAGAAGTCGGAATGGGAAGAGTGAGGTAGTGTAGGGCTTTAGCTTAGTGGTCGTGTCCTACAGTCAGCGTGTGCTCTGATACCATCTTGTAGCGACCAGACCTCAAACGGTCCAATCTTTGTGCTCCGGTGTCATCCTTGGATCAGTAATGCTGACACCACACAGTACTTGAAGGATTTATAACAGAGTAGCAATCACACACTTATTACATCGAGCGTCTCAAAAGAGAACTTATTACAATAAATATGGCTTAAGGCCATCTAATAATGATAACAGCAGAAGGCTTGGAAGATAAGTGAGTCCATCAACTCCAACGGCATCATTGAGTATAGAACCACGACCTAAAAGCACCTTACTCGTCGTCTGAAGAGTCTACAACATGAACGTTGCAGCCCGAAACGAGTCAGCACATGGAATATGCTGGCAAAGTAACACATAGAGAGCAATGAAGGAATAAGACTATACTATATGCATATTTGGCTGGTGGAAAGCTCTATGGTTACAGTTTTGCGTAAAGCCAATTTTTCCCTAGTGCAAAGGAATAAATTTTATTTAACTATCATGGTAGTTGTTAAACATTGAGAGTGTAGACACCCTCTCAATCCCAATTAAACATCATCATTAAAAACCCAACAAAATTAATTTAGAGTAACATGATGAGATTCACATGATAATCCAAGTACTAGATACTCAAGATGTCCATAACCGGGGACACGGCTAACCATGATTAGTTTATACACTCTGCAGAGGTTTGCGCACTTTTCCCCACAAGACCCGATCTCCTCCGTTGGGATTCTCGCACTACATGGTGTTTGAGAAACGGATGACCGAGACATAGTCTTTCAGAAGCGCTAGCACCTTACGAACGGGTAGACCGTACCAACCTACATCCCCTACATATGCTAGTCTACCACTTTAAGAGTTTGCATGCCTTAGTCAACTATGCTAGAGCCCATAGTAGCTTGTGGCTACACACGGAAGTTTCTAGTATGAATAATCTCATGATCCCTTTGAGCCTGGGTGGCGGTCCAAAAGAAAAACAGGCAATCGCTGGAATACCCAGGTGCCTCAATCCACCCAGATGTGTGTTTAAGTTGCCACCTTAGATAAACCATTAATTTAACAAACTCACATCTGTCATGGATACACTCACCCAATCCACGTCTACTAGCATAGCATGGCATAATAAGCAAACGTAGAAGTAACTCCCAAAGGTTTGATAATAAAACAGGTGATAGGTACTACCTTATCTACTTCCCAAGCCCACAATTTAATTAGATCCTAATCATGCAAGGTGTGAGGATTGATCTAATGCAATAAAAACTGGGTAAAAGGGAAGTATGATCGAAGTGTTACTTGCCTTGCTGATGATCCGCGAAACCTAGCGATTCGAAGTAGCAAGCGGCGCACTCCGGGTACTCTATCGCAAACAAACAAGCATACAATAAGTACTCAACTAATGCATAGGTAAAACTCAAATAAGAGATCTAACCAGATAGTTCAACTTAAGAACTCCCGTTGGCAAAAAGAATCAAATCGAACGAAGCGACGAAAGACAAACGGCCAAAGAAACAAGCTTCGTTTTCTAATCTGGATCTAGGTAAATTTTTATAGTGGCAAAAACTTGTTTGAGTTGGTTAAACGGAAAGAGGGTTTGGAGACGAAACTCCAGGCGCTTGAATCGCCTGATTCCGATAAACGAGCGAAAAGTTAAACTAAAACGAAAATCGGATTAGAAATCGCGATCAGAAAATCACAGATTTAAATCCGAGAAAAAAAATGATGAATAGAATAACAAACGAACATTCGTTTTCTGGAACTAAATGATGAACGCGTTCATTAAAACGAACAAACGAGCGAACGCTCGCTAAATAAATAAACCGAAAAAAACCGATCTAACGAAAAAAACGAAAACTAGGGTTTTCTAAAAAAACTGAAGCGGTGTCTCTCAGAAAACCGGGCGGCTACCTCGGCTCGGGCTCTGGCGGAACTCCGGCGGGGCTCCAGGCGGCGGCGGCGATGCGGGGCTGCGGGGCGGGGCAGCAGCGGCGGCGGCAGGCGACGTGCGGCGCGTGGCGGCTGCAGCGGCAGCAGCACAGGCGGTGGGGGCGGGCTGCGGTGCGGGGCGGCGGGGTGAGGAGAGCACGGCGGCGGGGTGGCTATTTAAGAGAGGGAGGGGGGTTGACTTGGAGAGGGGGCCGACGGCGGCGCGGGTCCGGCTCGGACTCTCTCCCGAGTCCGGCGGCTGCTCGAGCGGGAGGCGGCGGCGGCTGGGCCGGCCTGGCTCGGCTGGGCCCTTGGCCCAGTCGGGCGCGGGTTTTTTTAAAACAATTTCGCTGAAACTAAAAAAAATTCTATAAAAATAAATAAAAATCCAAAATTTCCAAAACAAATTTTCACCGTCTAAATAAAATATTTAGAACAAGATGAACATTTTCTTGGCCCTAAATGCAATTTTTGAAAACGTGCAATTTTTCCTAAATTCAAATAAAATAGCAAATAAAACCAAAATAAAATCTTATTTGATTTTTATTTAAATCCTCAATATTTCTTTATTTTGGGAAAGTCATTTTATTCCCTCTCTCATATTTGGATAATAGAAATAATTGAAGATAAAATAAATAAAATCGAATGATCCTATTTTCAAAATTTGAGAAAACTCAAATATGAAAATAACGAAATCCCCAACTCTTTCCGAGGTCCTTGAGTTGCGTAGAATTTCTAGGATCAACCAAAATGCAAATAAATATGATATGCAATGATGATCTAGTGTATAACATTCCAAATTGAAAATTTGGGATGTTACGAAGACAGATTTCCCAGGCTTTTCTCTTTCTACCTACAAAATAATTCCTCTGTTATGGAAGTGTTGCAGAATGGTGAGTTGCAGAATATGTTCTCCTTACCCTTGTCTGAATTGGCCTATAGCGAGTTCAATCAACTATTTGAAATTTTTTCTGGGATTCCCCTGGATGTTGCTTCTAATGATTCTTGGAATTGGAAACATGGGAAGAAAGTTGGGTATACAACAAAGAAGTACTATGATTTTGCTCATCAGCCAATGTCTGCCAACCCTATTCTAAGTTGGATATGGAAATCTTGTTGTACTATGACAATTAAAATGTTTGCCTGGCTTGTCATTATGGTTAGAGCAAACACCAAGGATATGATTCCGCGCAGGCACTGGAGGATCAATGATGGACCTGAATGTGTACTTTGTCCCACAGGAACACTGGAGGACAGAAATCATTTATTTTTTTAGTGCAACTTTAGCATGAGAGTGTGGAACTATCTTCAAATTACCTGGTTGAAGAGTCAGGATATGGTGCAGATTGCACATCATGCTAGGAAGGATTTCAATAAGCCTTTCTTTTCAGAAGTGGTCTTCCTTTCTTGGTCGAATATTTGGAAAGTCAGGAATGACAAAGTCTTTAGGCATATCAGACCTTCATTCAGGCAGTGGAAGAATGGCTTTGTCCAAGATATCTCTCTCTTGGCACACAGAATCAAGTCCAGACACAGAGAAGCTTTGATCAAATGGATAGATTTCCTGCCTCCTTGAGGGGTTAGCTCTTTTTCTTAGATTTGTATAGCTTGTACAATTTTTTTCTTCTTTTTCTGTTCAGTTCCTTTCCCTGAGGAACTTTTATTTATACTTTCCTTTTTTCAAGTTTCAATAAAATGTTGTGGGGTGTAAACCCTGCAGTCTTTCAGTCAAAAAAAGAAAAAGTTTTTCTATGATTTAAGACATTACTTCTGGGATGACCCACACCTTTATAAAGAAGGAGTAGATGGTGTTATTAGACGTTGTGTACCTGAGCATGAACAGGAACAGATCCTACGCAAGTGTCACTCCAAGGCTTATGGAGGACACCACGCTGGAGATAGAACTGGACATAAGGTATTGCAATCCGGTTTTTATTGGCCCACTCTTTTCAAAGGTGCCCGTAAGTTTGTCTTGTCTTGTGATGAATGTTAAAGAATTGGTAATATTAGTAGACGTCAAGAAATGACTATGAACTATTCACTTGTTATCGAACCATTTGATGTTTGGGGCTTTGATCATATGGGACCATTTCCTTCCTCTAATGGGTATACACATATTTTAGTTGTTGTTGATTACGTTACTAAGTGGGTAGAAGCTATTCCAACTAGTTGTGCTAATCATAACACCTCTATTAAGATGCTTAAAGAAGTTACTTTTCCATGGTTTGGAGTCCCTAGATACTTAATGACTGATGGTGGTTCACATTTTATTCATGGTGCTTTTCGTAAAATGCTTGCTAAGTATGATGTTAATCATAGAATTGAATCTCCATACCACCCACAGTCTAGTGGTCAAGTAGAACTGAGTAAGAGAGAGATTAAATTAATTCTGCAAAAGACTGTTAATACATCTAGAAATAATTGGTCCAAGAAACTTGATGATGCATTATGGGCCTATAGAACTGCATATAAAAATCCTATGGGGTATGTCTCCGTATAAAATGGTTTATGGAAAAGCATGTCACTTACCTCTCGAACTAGAACATAAGGCATATTGGGCCATTAAAGAGCTCAATTATGATTTCAAACTTGCCGGTGAGAAGAGACTATTTGAAATTATCTCACTTGATGAGTGGAGAACCCAGGCCTATGAGAATGGCAAACTGTTTAAAGAAAAAGTTAAAAGATGGCATGGCAAAAGGATACAAAAGCGTGAGTTCAATGTATGTGATTATGTTTTGTTATACAACTGTCGTTTAAGATTTTTTGCAGGAAAACTCCTCTCTAAATGGGAAGGTCCTTACGTTATCGAAGGCACAAATTCGAAGGTGGTGAACGGTCAAAGAATCAAACATTACATCTCAGGTAGTCCCATAAATGTTGAAACCAATGTTACTGACACCGTAACCCCGGAGGAGTACATAAGGGACACTTTCCCGAACGTTTTAGACTCCGAAATGGAATAGGTATGTGGTACGGTAAGTAAACCGACTCCAAAATAGTTCTAACAACATTTTTTCTCCGTTTTGGAATACTTAAGAAAATAGGAAAATAATAAGTAGTCCGGAAAGGACACGAGGCATCCACGAGGGTGGAGGGCGCGCCCCCTGCCTCGTGGGCACCTCGTGCGCCCTCCGGACTCCATTTTCTTGCACGATACTTCTTTTGGTCGGCAAAAAATCATTATATAATCTCCTGAAGGTTTTGACCACGGTACCACGACAGAATCCTCAGCTTTTGTTCCGAGCTATTTTTCTGACAGATCTAGATCACCATGACGTCTTCAAGTGCCCCCAAGGACAAGTTTTTCGAGGAGGTCATCAACCCCTACCTCGCGGAGGTGCTGCAACACCCTCAAACCATTGAGATGCGTGAGGGGGTGCTGCACATCCACGATGTTGAGGGACCAAGGAGCACCGGAAGCATGAAGACAAGACTCAAAGCAATTGAGCAACAAGTTTTCAAGTGTCAGGGGATGGTGAAACGCGGACTCAATGCCAACCACATGATGATCGCGGAGTTCACCAACAACCACAAGATGGAGGCCAAGAACATTGGGGAGACCATCTTCAAGCTTCACGAGAAAATCGAGCACCTCCAAGCCCAGATCTATGACCTGCAAAACCAAAACTATGAGTATGAATATAGATTCAAGAGGATGAGTTTGGCTGCAGATTTGAGGATCCTGGAGACTCGATCATCCTTCTATGATGGTGAGCCTATGCCTTGGAAGATGGACGACAAGCCTACATCATCAACAACTCCATCATCACCACCTCCGAAGAAAGAGACATAAATACATGGGTATGGGCACTCCCCTTGGCAACTGCCAAGCTTGGGGGAGGTGCCCCGGCATCGTATCACCATCACACTTCTATCTTTACCGTTTTTCTTAGTTCGATCCTTTTTTGGTTATATCTTGATCTAGTAGAATAAAGTTTAGTATGATCTAGCTTTGAGTTTTTTTGTTGATCCTTATATATGTAACCGAATCCATGAGCTATATATAATAAAGATTAGTCTTGAGTCGAGGGCTTGGTTATCCGGCTATGATCTTGAGGGAATAAAAGACAAAAAAAGAAAGAATAAAAATAAATAAAGAGATCATATTGATCTTATGGGGAGTAATGACTTCACATATAAAGAGTATGATGAATAAAAGCTGTTGAGAGCTGACAAACATAGTTTTGGTCATCGTTGCAATTAATAGGAAGTAATAAAGAAAGAGAGGTTTTCACATATAAATATACTATCTTGGACATCTTTTATGATTGTGAGCACTCATTAAAATATGACATGCTAAAAAGTTGATGTTGGACAAGGAAGACAACATAATGGGTTATGTTTTCTTATATCCAAAATAAATTATATTGTCATGGATCATCCAACATGTTGAGGTTGCCTTTCCCCCTTATGCTAGCCAAATTCTTTGCACCAAGTAGAGATACTACTTGTGCTTCCAAATATCCTTAAACCCAGTTTTGCCATGAGAGTCCACCATATCTACCTATGGATTGAGTAAGATCCTTCAAGTAAGTTGTCATTGTTGCAAGCAATAAAAATTGCTCTCTAAATATTATGATCTATTAGTGTGGAGAAATAAGCTTTACACGAGCTTGTGATATGGAAGAAATAAAAGCGACAGAGTGCATAATAAAGGTCCCTATCACAAGTGGCAATATAAAGTGACGTTATTTTGCATTAAGATTTTGTGCATCGAACCATAAAAGCACATGACAACCTTTGCTTCCCTCTGTGAAGGGCCTATCTTTTATTTTTGTTTGTCTTATACCTTATACAAAAGTCATGGTGATCTTCACCTTTCCCTTTTTTACACTTTATCCTTTGGCAAGTACTATGTGTTGGAAAGATCCTGATATATATATATATGTATATATATATACTCCCTCTATCCCAAAATTCTTGTCTTAGATTTGTCTAAATACGTATGTTTCAAGCCATGTTTTAGTATTAAATACATCCGTATCTAGACGAAATCTAAGACAAGAATTTTGGGACGGAGGGAGTATATATCTAATTGGATGTGGGTTTTCATAAAGCATTACTGTTGACGTTACCCTTGAGGTAAAAGGTTGGGAGGCAAAACTATAAGCCCCTATATTTCTCTTTGTCCGATTAAAACTTCATACCCATAAGTATTGCGTGAGTGTTAGCAATTGTGAAAGACTAAATGATAGTTGAGTATGTGGACTTGCTGAAAAGCTCTTATATTGACTCTTTCTGATGTTATGATAAATTGCAATTGCTTCAATGATTGAGATTATAGTTTGCTAGTTTTTCAATGAAGTTTCTGATTCATACTTGACATTGTGGATAGATTGCTATTCTAATAATAATCATGATGCCCTCATGTTCGTATTTTATTTTATCGACACCTCTATCTCTAAACATGTGGACATAGTATTCAATATGTATTATTTCCAATAAGTCAGTTGCTCGCTCCGGAGAACGGAGTCTTAGTCATCTTGCCCAAGAGGCATGGTTCGCAAGCATCAAGTGATTCATAATCAAGTGATTCCAAAATCCCATCAGCATGGAGTTTCTTCATGCGCTTTATACCAATATGACCTAAACGGCAGTGCTACAAATAAGTTGCACTATCATTATTAACTTCGCATCTTTTGGTTTCAATATTATGAATATGTGTATCATTACGATCGAGATCTAATGAACTTGTTTCATTGGGTGTATGACCATCGTAGGTTTTATTCATGTAAACAGAACAACAATTATTCTCTGATTTTAATGAATAACCGTATTGCAATAAACATGATCAAATCATATTCATGCTCAACGCAAAAACCAAATAACACTTATTTAGGTTCAACACTAATCCCGAAAGTATAGGGGAGTGTGCGATGATGATCATATCAATCTTGGAACCACTTCCAACACACATCGTCATTTCACCCTTAACTAGTCTCTGTTTATTCTGCAACTCCCGTTTCGAGTTACTAATCTTAGCAACTGAACTAGTATCAAATACTGAGGGGTTTCTATAAACACTAGTAAAGTACACATCAATAACATGTATATCAAATATACTTATGTTCACTTTGCCATCCTCTTTATCTGCCAATCAATTGGGGTAGTTCCGCTTCCAGTGACCAGTCCCTTTGCAGTAGAAACACTTAGTCTCAGGCTTAGGACCAGACTTGGGCTTCTTCACTTGAGCAGCAACTTGCTTGCCGTTCTTCTTGAAGTTCCCCTTCTTCCCTTTGCCCTTTTTCTTGAAACTAGTGGTCTTGTAGACCATCAACACTTGATGTTCTTTCTTGATTTCTACCTCCATCAATTTCATCATCATGAAAAGCTCATGATTTGTTTCCGTTATCCCTTGCATATCATAGTTCATCACGAAGTTTTACTAACTTGGTGATGGTGACTAGAGAATTCTGTCAATCACTATCTTATCTGGAAGATTAACTCCCACTTGACTCAAGCAATTGTAGTACTCAGACAATCTGGGCACATGCTCAGTAGTTGAGCGATTCTCCTCCATCTTTTAGCTATAGAACTTGTTGGAGACTTCATATCTCTCAACTCGGGTATTTGCTTGAAATATTAACTTCAACTCCTGGAACATCTCATATGCTCCATGACGTTCAAAACGTCTTTGAAGTCCCGATTCTTAAGCTATTAAGCATGGTGCACTAAACTATCAAGTAGTCATCATATTGAGCTAGCCAAACGTTCATAACGTCTGCATCTGCTCCTGCAATAGGTCCGTCACCTTGCGGTGCATCAAGGACATAATTCTTCTGTGCAGCAATGAGGATAAACCTCAGATTACGGATCCAATCCGCATCATTGCTACTAACATCTTTCAACACAATTTTCTCTAGGAACATATCAAAATAAACACAGGGAAGCAACAACGCGAGCTATTGATCTACAACATAATTTGCAAAATACTACCAGGACTAAGTTCATGATAAATTTAAGTTCAGTTAATCAAATTAGTTAAAGAACTCCCACTTAGATAGACATCGCTCTAATCCTCTAAGTGATTACGTGATCCAAATCAACTAAACCATAACCGATCATCACGTGAGATGGAGTAGTTTTCAATGGTGAACATCGTTATGTTGATCATATCTACTATATGATTCACGCTCGACCTTTCGGTCTCCGTGTTCCGAGGCCATATCTGTATATGCTTGGCTCGTCAAGTATAACCTGAGTATTCCGCGTGTGCAACTGTTTTGCACCCGTTGTATTTGAACGTAGAACCTATCACACCCGATCATCACGTGGTGTCTCAGCACGAAGAACTTTCGCAACGGTGCATACTCAGGGAGAACACTTCTTGATAATTTAGTGAGAGATCATCTTATAATGCTACCGTCAATCAAAGCAAGATAAGATGCATAAAAGATAAACATCACATGCAATCAATATAAGTGATATGATATGGCCATCATCATCTTGTGCCTGTGATCTCCATCTCCGAAGCACCGTCATGATCACCATCGTCACCGGCGCGACACCTTGATCTCTATCATAGCATCGTTGTCGTCTCGCCAATCTTATGCTTCCACGACTATCACTACCGTTTAGTAATAAGGTAAAGCATTACATCGCGATTGCATTGCATACAATAAAGCGACAACCATATGGCTCCTGCCAGTTGCCGATAACTCGGTTACAAAACATGATCACCTCATACAATAAAATTCAGCATCATGCCTTGACCATATCACATCACAACATGCCCTGCAAAAACAAGTTAGACGTCCTCTACTTTGTTGTTGCATGTTTTACGTGGCTGCTACGGGCTTAAGTAAGAACCAATCTCACCTACGCATCAAAACCACAACGATAGTTTGTCAAATAGACTCCGTTTTAACCTTCGCAAGGACCGGGCGTAGCCACACTCGGTTCAACTAAAGTTGGAGAGACAGTCGCCCGCAAGCCATCTATGTGCAAAGCACGTCGAGGGAACCGGTCTCGCGTAAGCGTACGCGTAAGGTTGGTCCGGGTCGTCTCGTCCAACAATACCGCCGAACCAAAGTATGACATGCTGGTAGGCAGTATGACTTGTATCGTCCACAACTCACTTGTGTTCTACTCGTGCATATAACATCAACATCAATAACCTAGGCTCGGATGCCACTGTTGGGTTTCGTAGTAATTTCAAAAAATTTCCTACGCACACGCAAGATCATGTGATGCATAGCAACGAGGGGGAGAGTGTTGTCTACGTACCCAACGCAGACCGACTGCGGAAGCGATGATACGACGTAGAGGAAGTAGTCGTACGTCTTCACGGTCCAACCGATCAAGCACCGAAACTACGGCACCTCCGAGTTCGAGCACACATTCAGCTCGATGACGATCCCCGGACTCCGATCCAGCAAAGTGTCGGGGAAGAGTTCCGTCAGCACGACGGCGTGGTGACGATCTTGATGAACTACAGCAGCAGGGCTTCGCCTAAACTCCGCTACAGTATTATCGAGGTATATGGTGGCAGGGGGCACCGCACACGGCTAAGGAATAGATCACGTGGATCAACTTGTGTGTCTAGAGGTGCCCCTGCCTCCGTATATAAAGGAGTAGAGGGGGGAGGCTGGCCGGCCAAGGAGGAGGGCGCAGGAGAGTCCTACTCCCTCTAGGAGTAGGATTCCCCCCCCAATCCTAATCGGAATAGGATTCGCGGAGGGGGAAAAGAGGAGGAGGGGGCCGGCCACCTCTCCTAGTCCTAATAGGACTAGGGGAAGGGGGGAGGCGCGCAGCCCATCTAGGGCAGCCCCTTCTCTTTTCCACCAAGGCCCACTATGGCCCATATAGCTCCCGGGGGGTTCCGGTAACCCTCCCGGTATTCCGGTAAAATCCTGATTTCACCCGGAACACATCCGATATCCAAACATAGACTTCCAATATATCAATCTTTACGTCTTGACCATTTCGAGACTCCTCGTCATGTCCGTGATCACATCCGGGACTCCGAACAACCTTCGGTACATCAAAATGCATAAACTCATAATGTAACTGTCATCGTAACCTTAAGCGTGCGGACCCTACGGGTTCGAGAACAATGTAGACATGACCGAGACACGTCTCTGGTCAATAACCAATAGCGGGACCTGGATGCCCATATTGGCTCCTACATATTCTACAAAGATCTTTATCAGTCAGACCGCATAACAACATACGTTGTTCCCTTTGTCATCGGTATGTTACTTGCCTGAGATTCGATCGTCGGTATCCAATACCTAGTTCAATCTCGTTACCGGCAAGTCTCTTTACTCGTTCCGTAATACATCATCTCACAACTAACATATTAGTTGTAATGCTTGCAAGGCTTATGTGATGTGTATTACCGAGAGGGCCCAGAGATACCTCTCCGACAATCGGAGTGACAAATCCTAATCTCGATATACGCCAACCCAACATCTACCTTCGGAGACACCTGTAATGCTCCTTTATAATCACCCAGTTACGTTGTGACGTTTGGTAGCACCCAAAGTGTTCCTCCGGCAAACGGGAGTTGCATAATCTCATAGTCATAGGAACATGTATAAGTCATGAAGAAAGCAATAGCAACATACTAAACGATCGTGTGCTAAGCTAATGGAATGGGTCATGTCAATCAGATCATTCAACTAATGATGTGACCTCGTTAATCAAATAACAACTCATTGTTCATGGTTAGGAAACATAACCATCTTTGATTAACGAGCTAGTCAAGTAGAGGCATACTAGTGACACTTTGTTTGTCTATGTATTCACACATGTATTATGTTTCCGGTTAATACAATTCTAGCATGAATAATAAACATTTATCATGATTATAAGGAAATAAATAATAACTTTATTATTACCTCTAGGGCATATTTCCTTCAGTTGATACGTCCATTTTCCATCATGCTTTTATATCGATATTTATTGCATTATGGGATGTTATGACACATTATGTCACAATACTTATGCCTATTCTCTCTTATTTTACAAGGTTTACATAAAGAGGGAGAATGCCGGCAGCTGGGATTCTGGGCTGGAAAAGGAGGAAATATTAGAGACCTATTCTGCACAGCTCCAAAAGTCCTGAAACTTCACGAAAGCTATTTCCAGAATATATAAAAAATACTGAGCGCAAGAAGTTCCAGAGGGGGGCCACACCCTGGCCACGAGGGTGGGGGCGCGCCCTACCCCCTGCCTCGTGGGCCCCCTGGTGGCCCTCCGATGCCCATCTTCTGCTATATGGAATCTTTCGTCGAGGAAAAAAATCATAAGCAAGCTTTCAGGATGAGACTCCACCGCCACGAGGCGGAACCTTGGCAGAACCAATCTAGGGCTCTGGCGGAGCTGTTCTGCCAGGGAAACTTCCCTCTGGGAGGGGGAAATCATCACCATCGTCATCACCAACGATCCTCTCATCGGGAGGGGGTCAATCTCCATCAACATCTTCACTAGCACCATCCCATCTCAAACCCTAGTTCATCTCTTGTATCCAATCTTTGTATCCAAACCTCAGATTGGTACCTGTGGGTTGCTAGTAGTGTTGATTACTCCTTGTAGTTGATGCTAGTTGGTTTACTTGGTGGAAGATTATATGTTCAGATCCATTATGCATATTAATACCCCTCTGATTATGAACATGAATATGCTTTGTGAGTAGTTACGTTTGTTCTTGAGGACATGGGAGAAGTCTTGCTATTAGTAGTCATGTGAATTTGGTATTCGTTCGATATTTTGATGAGATGTATGTTGTCATCCCTCTAGTGGTGTCATGTGAACGTCGACTACATGACACTTCACCATTGTTTGGGCCTAGAGGGAGGCATTGGGAAGTAATAAGTAGATGATGGGTTGCTAGAGTGACAGAAGCTTAAACCCTAGTTTATGCGTTGCTTCGTAAGGGGCTGATTTGGATCCATATGTTTCATGCTACGGTTAGGTTTACCTTAATACTTCTGTTTTAGTTGCGGATGCTTCCAATAGGGGTTAATCATAAGTGGGATGCTTGTCCAAGTAAGGGCAGTACCCAAGCACCGGTCCACCCACATACCAGATTATCAAAGTACCGAACATGAATCATATGATCGTGATGAAAACTAGCTTGACGATAATTCCCATGTGTCCTCGGGAGAGCTTTTCTCTATATAAGAGTTTGTCCAGGCTTTTCCTTTGCTACCAAAAGGATTGGGCCATCTTGCTGCACCTTATTTACTTTTATTACTTGCTACTCATATCCAATTACCTTATCACAAAACTATTTGTTACCGATAATTTCAGTGCTTGCAGAGAATACCTTGCTGAAAACCGCTTATCATTTCCTTCCGCTCCTCATTGGGTTCGACACTCTTACTTATCGAAAAGCTATGATAGATCCCCTACACTTGTGGGTCATCACTTGTCACCCTTTCGATGAAGCTTGAGTAGTTTACCACGGACCTAAGGGTCCATAGCTAGTAGCTAGATGGCTTCTTCTCTCTCTTTGTTGTTCAATACAATGTTCTCCTCGATGTTCTTGGAGATCTATCCGATGTAATCTTCTTTTGTGGTGCATTTGTTGAGATCCGATGAATTGTGGATTTATGATCAGATTATCTATGAATATTATTTGAGTCTTTTATGAACTCTTTTATGCATGATTGACATAGCTTAGTAATTCTCTTCGATCTATCGATTTGGTTTGGCCAACTAGATTGGTTTTTCTTGCAATGGGAGAAGTGCTTTGTGATGGGTTCAATCTTGTGGTGTCCTCTCCCAGTGACAGTAGGGGCACCGAGGCACGTATTTTATTGTTGCCATCAAGGATAAAAAGATGGGGTTTATATCATATTGCTTGAGTTTATCCCTCTACATCATGTCATCTTGCTTAAGGCATTACTCTGTTCTGATGAACTTAATACTCTAAATGCAGGCAAGAGTCAGTTGATGTGTGGAGTAATAGTAGTAGATGCAGGCAAGAGTCGGTCTACTTGTCACGGACGTGATGCCTATATTCATGATCATTGCCTTAGATATCGTCATAACTTTGCGCTTTTCTATCAATTGCTCAATAGTAATTTATTTACCCACTGTATGCTTTATTCAAGAGGGAAGCCTCTAGTGAAACCTATGGCCCTCGGGTCTATTTTCCATCATATATTTCCAGATCTATAAAACCAAAAACCCATAAATACCTTTCTGCAATTTATTTGTGTTTACTTTATTTTGTTTTTTTATTTATCTTTTAACCTATCTCTATTAGATCTCACTCTTGCAAGTGACCGTGAAGGGTTTACAACCCCTTTTTCGCGTTGTGTGCAAGTGTTTGTTTAGTTTGTGCAGGTGCATATATTGGGGACTTGCTTGTGCCTCCTACTGGATTGATACCTTGGTTCTTAACTGAGGGAAATACTTACCTCTACTTTGCTGCATCACCCTTTCCTCTTCAAGGGAAAAATCAACACAAGCTCAAGAACTAGTAGGAAGAATTTCTGGCACCGTTGCCGCGAAGGTTCTACATCCAGCCTACCAAGTACATATCATAAACTCTCATCTCTTGCACTTGCATTATTTGACATTTGCATCTCGTTTTCCTCTCCCCCACTTCTAAAACATTTTCAGAAAAAAACACAAAAACATTTGCCTTCTTTTCGTTTGCCTTTATGTCTTACTTGGATTAAAAGCATGATTGCAATGATGTTATTATAAATTCTATTAATGTCAATTGTGTTAGTGATATGCAAAACCCCAAGCTTGGGGATGCTCATTTTTCTATGTCCACTACTTATTGCAATGATCATGGTTGGGGTGATAATGATTCTTATGATCTTGAAAATTTATTTAAACCTCATGAAGAATATGCTTGTGATAATATTAAAAGTTGGTTTGGAAGAGTGTCAACTTTAGCTAAAAATAATCCCACATATTTGGAGAGTGTTCAATCTTATGGAATTTTTGATAAAAGTGGGTCTGAAGAGGTCATGACTTCAGTTGATGTTAATCCCACTACCTTGGAAGATTGCAAGACTTTTATGCATGTGGATCATTGATACGTCTCTGATACATCCATTTTGCATCATGTTTACCTACTGTTATTTATAATGTTTTTATGCATAATAATGCTTTTTGGAGTAATTCTAATGCCTTTTCTCTCATAACATGCAAGGTTCACACAAAGAGGGAGAATTCTGGCGGCTGGAAATCTGGACCTGAAAAAGCTACGTCAGGCTACCTATTCTGCACAACTCCAAATGGGTTGAAACTTCATGAGGAATTTTTATGGAATAAATAAGAAATACTGGAGCAAATAACTACCGGAGGGGGGCCACCTGGTGAGCACAAGACACCAGGGCGCGCCTTGGTGGGTTGTGCTCAGCCCATCCCACCTCCGGTGCCCATCCTCTGGTATATAAGTCATTTTGACCAAGAAAAATAATAATAAGGAGAGGACTTTTGGGACGAAGCACCGCCGTCTCAAGGCGGAACTTGGGCAGGAGCACTTTTGCCCTTCGGCGGAGTGATTCCGCTGGGGGAACTTCCCTCTCGAAGGGGGAAATCATCGTCATCATCATCACCAACAACTCTCCCATCTTGGGGAGGGCAATCTCCATCAACATCTTCAACAACACCATCTCCTCTCAAACCCTAGTTTAGCTCTCATGTTCAATCTTTGTATCGGAACTATAAATTGGTACTTTTGGGTGACTAGTAGTGTTGATTACATCTTGTAGTTGATTACTATATGGTTTATTTAGTGGAAGAGTATATGTTCAGATCCAATATGCTATTTAATACCCCTCTGATCATGAGGATGATTATCATGTGTGAGTAGTTACTTTTGTTCTTGAGGTCATGGGAGAAATCTTGTTGCAAGTAATCACGTGAACTTTATGTGTTTGATATTTTGATGGTATGTATGTTGTGATTCCCTTAGTGGTGTCATGTGAACGTCGACTACATGACACTTCACCATATTTGGGCCTAAGGGAATGCATTGTGGAGTAGTTATTAGATGATGGGTTGCGAGAGTGACAGAGTCTTAAAACCTAGTTTATGTGCTATTCCGTAAGGGACCGATTGGATCCAAAAGTTTAATGCTATGGTTAGAACTTATTCTTAGTACGTTTCTCATAGTTGCGGACGCTTGCGAGGGGGTTAATCATAAGTAGGAGGTTTGGTCAAGTAAGAACAACACCTAAGCACCGATCCACCCACATATCAAATTATCAAAGTAGCGAACACAAATCAAACCAACATGATGAAAGTGACTAGATGAAATTCCTGTGTACCCTCAAGAACACTTTGCTTATCATAAGAGACCGTTTTGGCCTGTCCTTTGCCTCAAAAGAATTGGGCTACCTTGCTGCTGCACTTTTGTTACTATTATTGTTACTTGCTCATTACAAATTATCTTGCTATCAAACTACTCGTTACTTACAATTTTGAGTGCTTGCAGACATTACCTTGCTGAAAACCACTTGTCATTTCCTTCTGCTCCTCGTTGGGTTCGACACTCTTACTTATCGAAAGGACTACGATTGATCCCTTATACTTGTGGGTCATCAAGGCTCTTTTCTGGCACCGTTGTCGGGGAGTGAAGCGCTCTTGGTAAGGAAAAATTATTACTACGTGCTGAAATTTATTGTCACTTGTTACTATGGAAAACAATCCTTTGAGGGGTTTGTTCGGGATCACAATTAGTCACCCCTCAACCTACTACACCTATTGAAAATATTGAATATGAAATTCCTTCGGGTATGATAGAACAACTGCTAGCCAATCCTTATGCAGGAGATGGAACCGAGCATCCTTATATGCACTTGATATATGTGGATCGTTTAAGCTTGCAGTTTTGATAAACACTAGGGCTAAATCCTCCCAAAAGAAAATTCTTCCAGGAGCCAACTGATTCAACATAGCTCTGGATGAGTCCTCCAGCATCAAGGGGAGATGCTTCATGGCTACATCATCATTGCCTCCACCAATCTGCACCACCACTCGGTAATCTTCTAACCAAGTGTCTGGCTTCAACTCACCGGTGAACTTGCTCACAGCAGCAACCAATCTGAAGTTGGGAGGAATCTCAATGGCTCGGATAGCTCTGCTGAAACACTCGGGACCAGAAATGAACGCCCTGCCTCCAGTCAGACGATCCCTGTCAAGTCCCTCTCTGTTAGCTCTTCCTCTATTAACCAAACCTTGTACAAGGAGTGACCTCGCGTCAAACCCAGGCTCTCTTAGGTCGACCGAAGCCCTTCGCTCGTCACCGAACGGGCACCTGTCATCATACCGCCGGGGTGCGTATGAGCCTCGCCTCAGAAGGGGTGTAGGCACTCGACGATGGTCATCACGGGGATAACGATGATTGAACTGTTTGTGGCCCCAACCAAAGAACTAGTCTTGGCGATAACCACGATCTTCATGCTGCAGAGGCGGTCTTGGGCTGTACATCGACTGAACTGTGTCTGCAACCACACATCTGCTATGAATTTTCTGTTGCGCGACTGAGAAACGGCTGAGTACTGTTCACCTGCCGCCCGGAGCAATGCTCGGATCTGCTGCAAGCCTCTACCAGCTTTTGAACAAGACAACTGAATTGAATCTGCTATGCATGCATCTGCTGCAACATTTTGGACCGGAGTACGGTATACCTGACATTCTTCTCGAGGCTCAGTCAGAAACAACTATCGTGGCCGTCGACTGGAACCTGGAATCTGTTGGCGAGCCCGCTCGTCGAGTGCTTGTTGAAGATTTTCCAGACGCGTATGCTCAGCCAAGGTGGCCAAGTGCGCAACCTCCAAAGCCCGAGCCTCGGAGGTCTCCCCAGCAATAGGGGTCTGGAGCGCCTAGACGTTGTGGCGATGCAGCTCTTCCCTCTGCTCCGCAGTGAGGGCTTGGGGATAGTATTCGTCATGATCACACAACGGGTCACCGCTGCCGCCCCCGTGACGAAATCCTGGCGGACTGCGCTGGGAGTTGACCATGAGGACGTCAGCCGCAGTATTGTTTCTCTCACACTCGGAAAGTGTATCCGAGTGATCAGCTGGTAGATCGAACAAGCCATAGAGGGATTCGTCGGGCTCGATTGCCGCGACTTGGGGGTGGTCGATGATAAGTCTCCAACGTATCTATAATTTTTTTATTGTTCCATGCTGTTATATTATCAATCTTGGATGTTTTATAATCATTTTATAGTCATTTATATCATTTTTTGGAACTAACCTATTGACATAGTGCCAAGTGCTAGTTGCTGTTTTTTGCATGTTTTTACATCATAGAAAATCAATACCAAACATAGTCCAAATGCAATGAAACTTTACGGAGATTTTTTATGGACCAGAAGACACCTAATGGGCCAAGGCTGCGCCTGGGGGTGCTCCGAGGAGAGCACAACCCACCAGGGCGCGCCAGGAGACCTGGGCGCGCCCTGGTGGGTTGTGCCCACCTCTGGTGCCCTCCGGACCGCCTCTTTGCTCTATAAATACCCTAATATTCCAGAAACCCTAGGGGAGTCGATGAAAATCAATTCCAGCCGCCGCAGAGTCCAGAACCACCAGATCCAATCTAGACACCATCACAGAGGGGTTCACCACTTCCATTGGTGCCTCTCCGATGATGTGTGAGTAGTTCTTTGTAGACCTTCGGGTCCGTAGTTAGTAGCTAGATGGCTTCCTCTCTCTCGTTTGATTCTCAATACAACGGTCTCTTGGAGATCCATATGATGTAACTCTTTTTGCGGTGTGTTTGTTGGTATCCGATGAACTTTGAGTTTATGATCAGATCTATATCTTTCTATCCATTAAAGTTGTTTGAGTTTCTTTGATCTCTTATATGCATGATTTCTTATAGCCTCGTATTTCTTCTCTGATATTTGAGTTTTGTTTGGCCAACTTGATCTATTTACCTTGCAATGGGAAGAGGTGCTTCGTAGTGGGTTCGATCTTACGGTGCTTGATCCGAGTGACAGAAGGGGAACCGACACGTATGTATTGTTGCTACTAAGGATAAAACGATGGGGTCTATCTTGACATAGATAGATCTTGTCTACATACATCATGTCGTCGTTCTTATTACATTACTCCATTTCTCCATGAACTTAATACACTAGATGCATGCTGGATAGCGGTCTATGTGTGGAGTAATAGTAGTAGATGCAGGCAGGAGTCGGTCTACTAATCTTGGACGTGATGCCTATATAATGATCATCGCCTGGATATCGTCATGAGTATTTGAAGTTCTATCAATTGCCCAACAATAATTTGTTTACCCACCGTTTGCTATTTTTCTCGAGAGAAGCCACTAGTGAAACCTACGGCCCCCCGGGTCTCTTTCTCATATTATTTGCCTTCACGATATATTTTATTTGCCTTTTATTTTCAGATCTACTAAATCAAAAATACGAAAATACCTTGCTGCAATTTATTTTATTTGGCATTTGATTTGTGGCACCGTTTGCCAATTTGTGGCACCGTTACCCGAAAGGGATTGACAACCCCTTTTACACACCGGGTTGCGAGTAGTTGTTATTTGTGTGCAAGTGTTGTTTACGTTGTGTTGCTTGGTTCTCCTACTGGTTCGGTAACCTTGGTTTCACACCTGAGGGAAATACCTACCCCCGCTGTGCTGCATCATCCCTTCCTCTTTGGGGAAATATCGACGTAGCTTCAAGCGACATCAAAAGGAATTTCTGGCGCCATTGCCGGGGATGATCTTCAACATATACCAGGTTCCTAATCACAAATCTCATCTCCTTGCAATTTACATTATTTGCCATTTGCCTCTTGTTTTCCTCTCCCCCACTTCACAAAAATTTTCCGTCTTTTTCGTTCACAGTTTTCTCATCAGATCTATCCATGTTCTTGCCCTCTAGTCGCTAGCGTGTCTACTCCCCCTTTGTCACCAGATTTTGAAGTTCTTTACTTCAAGCAAAGACAAGGAGAAAATTTGAAAGATGCTTGGTATAGGCTTATGGAATCTTATCGTATTTGCAATTTAAAGGGAGATGCTAAGATCTTGCTTCATAATTTTTACATAGGATTAGCTTTGCATCATAGACAACTCCTAGATTTTGCCGCTAATGGGAATTTTATTGAGCTTGATGCCAATGCTGCCTATGAAATTTTAGAAGGAATTTTGGGTGTTCCACCTCAAAAGAAGGGGTTTTCTTTTACCGCAGAGGGAGTTCAAATGTTGGACAAACTTGGTGATTTGTATAAACACATGGTTGAATTACAAAAATATAATGAACCCCTCAAACATCTCAATGGTAGTATCAATCGCATGAATACCTTGATTACCCTTTGTAATAAGCGATTGGATATTTTGGATCTAAAGATGGTTTCTTTTCCTGAAAATTTAGGAGAGTGCAAAGAGCCTCCCGGGTTTGAGAAAACCCTTACCAAAGTAGCCAAGACTACATATGACAAAACTTAGATCCTTGCTTTATGCCTAGCTAAGGGCGTGAAACTATAGCGCTTGTTGGGAGGCAACCCAATGAATAAAATTTATTTTTGCTTTTTGCTTCCTATTTTTGAGTGTTAGCACAATTATGCTACTATTATGATTGTGTATTTATGTTTTAATTAGTGTTTGTGCCAAGTGAAGCCTTTAGGATCTTCTTGGGTGATAGTTGTTTGATCTTGCTGGAAAAAAACAGAAACTTTTGCACTCGCAAAAATAATTCTCATTTTTAGCCAGAGAGCGATAAAATACCCATTCCTTTTCCAGTATATCAATATACAAATTGCTCAGGTCGTCCTAATTTTCAGAGTTTTTGGAGTTACAGAAGTATTTGAAATACCCAGATTGCTACAGACTGTTCTGTTTTGACAGATTTTGTTTTCTTTGCGTTGTGTGCTTGTTTTGATGGCTCTATGGTTTTCTGTGTTGAGTTTTTGCCATAGAAAAGTTGGAATACAGTAGATATAATGCAAGCAAAAAATATGAATTGGTTTACTACATCACTTATAGTAGTGATTTGTTTTCTTATGCTAACGGATCTCGCGAAGGCTTTTGTGAGTTTTGTGTGATTGATGTTTTCAAGTTTTGGGTTATCTTACGATGGATGAAGGGATAAGGAGTAAGAAGAGCCAAAGCTTGGGGATGCCCTGGCATCCCAAGCTATTATCCAAAAGAGAGCAAGCAACTAAGCTTGGGGATGCCCCCGAGTGGCATCCCCTCTTTCTTCTAACGACCATCGGTATTTTACTCAAAGCTATATTTTTATTCGTCACATACTATGTGTTTTGCTTGGAGCATCTTGTATGATATGAGTCTTTGCTCATTTTATTTTGTGTTTTAAGTATTGATTCCTTGCTGGACACACCTATCTGAGAGAGCCAAAATTATGACATGACTTGTTAGAATTGCTCTCTATGCTTCACTTAAATTTTTATGAGCCATGGACTTGCTCTAGTGCTTCACTTATATCTTTTTGAGCACGGTGTGCTTTAGTATTTTTAAGAAATGCTCTCTTCCTTCACTTATATTTATTTGAGAGTTAGTAATTTTTTAAGAAATTCTCTTTTGCTTCACTTAAATTAATTCGAGAGAAAGAAATATTATGCTCATGATCTTCACTTATATTTGTTTGAGCTTATCAAAAGCAACATATGAGAATTAGTCCCAAAGTGATAGATATCTGCTACCTCTTGAGCATGCGTTGGTTTTCCCTTGAAGAGGAAAGGGTGATGCAGCACAGTAGCGTAAGTATTTCCCTCAGTATTTGAGAACCAAGGTATCAATCTAGTAGGAGGTAACACACAAGTCACCTAGTACCTACACAAACAAACAAGAACTTCGCAACCAACGCGATAAAGGGGTTGTCAATCCCTTCACGGTCACTTACGAAAGTGAGATCTGATAGAGATAATAAGATAAATTTTTTTGGTATTTTTATGATATAGATTGGAAAATAAAGATGCAAAATAAACGGTAATAGAAATTGCAAGTTGATATGGAAATAATATGATGGAAGATAGACCCGGGGGCCATAGGTTTCACTAGTGGCTTCTCTCAAGATAGCAAATTCTACGGTGGGTGAACAAATTACTGTCGAGCAATTGATAGAAAAGTGAATACTTATGAGAATATATAGGCATGATCATGTATATAGGCATCATGTCCGCGACAAGTAGACCGAAATGATTCTCCATCTACTACTATTACTCCACACATCGACTGCTATCTAGCATGCATCTAGAGTATTAAGTTCATAAGAATAGAGTAACACATTAGGCAAGATGACATGATGTAGAGGGATAAACTCAAGCAATATGATATAAACCCAATCTTTTTATCCTCGATGGCAACAATACAATACGTGCCTTGCTTCCCCTGCTGTCACTGGGAAAGGACACCGCAAGATTGAACCCAAAGCTAAGCACTTCACCCATTGCAAGAATGATCAATCTAGTAGGCCAAACCAAACTGATAATTTGAAGAGACTTGCAAAGATAACCAATCATGCATAAAAGATTTCAGAGAAGAATCAAATATTGTTCATAGATAATCTTGATCATAAACCCACAATTCATCGGATCTCGACAAACACACCACATAAAGAATTACATCGAATAGATCTCCAAGAGAATCGAGGAGAACTTTGTATTGAGATCCAAAGAGAGAGAAGAAGCCATCTAGCTAATAACTATGGACCCGAAGGTCCGTGGGAAACTACTCACACATCATCGGAGAGGCTACGGTGTTGATGTAGAAGCCCTCCATGATCGATTCCCCCTCCGGCAGAGCGTCGAAAAAGGCCCCAAGATGGGATCTCACGGGTACAGAAGGTTGCGGCGGTGGAAATAGGGTTTCGTGGTGCTCCTGGATGTTTTTGGGGTATATGGGTATATATAGGATGAAGAAGTACGTTGGTGGAGCTGCGAGGGGCCCATGAGGGTGGGGAGCGCACCTACCCCCCTGGGCATGCCCTCCTGCCTCGTGGCCTCCTTGCTTCTTTCTTGACGTCCACTCCACGTCTCCTGGATCATGTTTGTTCCAAAAATAACTCTCCCGAAGGTTTCATTCCATTTGGATTCCGTTTGATATTCCTTTTCTGCGAAACACTAAAATAGGCAAAAAAACAACAATTTGCACTGGGCCTTTGGTTAGTAGGTTAGTCCCAAAAATAATATAAAAGGTATATTAAAGCCCATTAAACATCGAAAACAGATAATATAATAGCATGGAACAATAAAAAATTATAGATACGTTGGAGATGTATCAAGCATCCCCAAGCTTAATTCCTGCTTGTCCTCAAGTAGGTAAATGATAAAAACAGAATTTTTGATGTGGAATGCTACCTAGCATAATTCTCAATGTGATTTTCTTTATTGTGGCATGAATGTTCAGATCCGAAAGATTCAAGACAAAAGTTTAATATTGACATAAAAATAATAATACTTCAAGCATACTAACAAAGCAATCATGTCTTCTCAAAATAACATGTCCAAAGAAAGTTATCCCTACAAAATCATATAGTCTGGCTATGCTCTACCTTCACCACACAAAGTATTTAAATCATGCACAACCCCGATGACAAGCCAAGCAATTGTTTCATACTTTTGGTGTTCTCAAACTTCTTCAATCTTCACGCAATATATGAGCGTGAGCCATGGATATAGCACTATAGGTGGAATAGAATGGTGGTTGTGGGGAAGACAAAAGGGAGAAGATAGTCTCACATAAACTAGGCATATCAACGGGCTATGGAGATGCCCATCAATAGATATCAATGTGAGTGAGCAGGGATTGCCATGCAACGGATGCACTAGAGTTATAAGTGTATGAAAGCTCAAAAAGAAACTAAGTGGGTGTGCATCCAACTTGCTTGCTCACGAAGACCTAGGGCATTTTGAGGAAGCCCATCATTGGAATATACAAGCCAAGTTCTATAATGTAAAATTCCCACTAGTATATGAAAGTGACAACATAGGAGACTCTCTATCATGAAGATCATGGTGCTACTTTGAAGCACAAGTGTGGTAAAAGGATAGTAGCATTGTCCCTTCTCTCTTTTCTCTCATTTTTGTGCCTTCTCTTTTTATGGCCTTTCTCCTTTTTTTCTTTTCCGTCCGGAGTCCCATCCCGACTTGTGGGGGAATCATAGTCTCCATCATCCTTTCCTCACTTGGGACAATGCTCTAATAATGATGATCATCACACTTTTATTTACTTACAACTCAAAAATTACAACTCGATACTAGAACAAAATATGACTCTATATGAATGCCTCCGGCGGTGTACCGGGATGTGCAATGAATCAAGAGTGACATGTATGAAAGAATTATGAACGGTGGCTTTGCCACAAATACGATGTCAACTACATGATCATGCAAAGCAATATGACAATGATGAAGCGTGTCATAATAAACAGAATGGTGGTATGTTGCTTGGCAATATATCTCGGAATGGCTATGGAAATGCCATAATAGGTAGGTATGGTGGCTGTTTTGAGGAAGGTATAAGGTGGGTGTATGGTACCGGCGAAAGTTGCGCGGTACTAGAGAGGCTAGCAATGGTGGAAGGGTGAAAGTGCGTATAATCCATGGACTCACATACTTATTGCAAAAATCTATTAGTTATTGAAACAAAGTACTACGTGCATGCTCCTAGGGGGATAGATTGGTAGGAAAAGACCATCGCTCGTCCCCGACCGCCACTCATAAGGAAGACAATCAATAAATAAATCATGCTCTGACTTCATCATATAACGGTTCACCATACATGGATGCTACAGGAATCACAAACTTTAACACAAGTATTTCTAAAATTCACAACTACTCAACTAGCATGATTCTAATATCACCATCTTCATATCTCAAAACAATCATCAAGTATCAAACTTCTCATAGTATTCAATGCACTTTTTATGATAGTTTTTATTATACCCATCTTGGATGCCTATCATATCAGGACTAATTTTATAGCCAAAGCAAACTACCATGCTGTTCTATAAGACTCTCAAAATAATATAAGTGAACCATGAGAGATCAATAATTTCTACTCCCTCTGTTTCGAATTACTTGTCGCAGGTATGAATGTATCTAGATGTATTTTAGTTCTACATACATTCATTTGTGCGACGAGTAATTTGGAACAGAGGGAGTATAAAATAAAACCACCACCGTGCTCTAAAAAGATATAAGTGAAGCACTAGAGCAAAATTATCTAGCTCAAAAGATATAAGTGAAGCACATAGAGTATTCTAATAAATTTCAATTCATGTGTGTCTCTCCCAAAATGTGTGTACAGCAAGGATGATTGCGGTAAACTAAAAATCAAAGACTCAAATCATACAAGACGCTCCAAGAAAAACACATATCATGTGGTGAATAAAAATATAGCCTCAAGTAAAGTTACCGATAGACGAAGACGAAAGAGGGGATGGCTTCTGGGGCATCCCCAAGATTAGGCTTTTGGTTGTCCTTGAATTTTACCTTGGGGTGCCTTGGGCATCCCCAGGCTTAGGCTCTAGCCACTCCTTATTCCAAAATCCATCAAATCTTTACCCAAAACTTGAAAACTTCACAACACAAAACTTCAACAGAAAATCTCATGAGCTCCGTTAGTATAAGAAAACAAACCACCACTTCAAGGTACTGTAATGAACTCATTATTCATTTATATTGGTGTTAAACCTACTGTATTCCGACTTCTCTATGGTTCATACCCCCCGATACTAGCCATAGATTCATCAAAATAAGCAAACAACACACGAAAAATAGAATCTGTCAAAAACAGAACAGTCTGTAGTAATCTGTAGGTTTCGAATACTTATGTAACCCCAAAAATTCTGAAATAAATTGGTGGAAGTGAGGAATTTTTCTATTAATCATCTGCAAAAATAATCAACCTAATCGCACTCTCCAGTAAAAAATGGCAGCAAATCTCGTGAGCGCTAAAGTTTCTGTTTTTACAGCAAGATCACAAAGACTTCCCCCAAGTCTTCCCAAAGGTTCTACTTGGCACAAACGCTAATTAAAATCATAAAACCACATCTAAACATAATCTAGATGAATTATTTATTACTAAACAGGAACAAAAAAAGAAACAAAAATAAAATTGGGTTGCCTCCCAACAAGCTCTATCGTTTAACGCCCCTAGCTAGGCTTAAAAACAAGAATAGATCTAGGTATTATCATCTTTGGTATGCAATCCATAAGTGGCTCTCATAATAGATTAATAAGGTAATTTAATTTTCTTCCTAGGAAAGTGTTCCATGCCTTTCCTTAACGGAAATTGGAATCTAATATTCCCTTCTTTCATATCAATAATTGCACCAATCGTTCTAAGGAAAGGTCTGCCAAGAATAATAGGACATGTAGGATTGCAATATATATCAAGAACAATGAAATCTATGGGTACATAATTCCTATTTGCAATAATAAGAACATCATTAATCCTTCCCATAGGTTTCTTAATAGTGGAATCCACAAGATGCAAATTTAAAGAACAATCATCAAATTCACGGAAACCTAACACATCACACAAAGTTTTTGGAATCGTGGAAACACTAGCACCCAAATCACATAAAGCATAGCATTCATGATCTTTAATCTTAATTTTAATAGTAGGTTCTTACTCATCATAGAGTTTTCTAGGAATAGAAACTTCTAATTCAAGCTTTTCTTCATAAGATTGCATTAAAGCATCAATGATATGTTTGGTAAAAGCTTTATTTTGACTATAAGCATGAGGAGAATTTAACACGGATTGCAACAAGGAAATATAATCTATCAAAGAGCAATTATCATAATTAGATTCCTTGAAATTCAAAATAGTGGGTTCATTGATATGTAAAGTCTTTAGAGAGAATTACTTATTTAACACCGTGTCTAAATTTTATGCCTTATTTGACATTGACAAATAATTTCTTCCCTATCTAGCAACGAGTCTAAATTTTATGCCTTTTATAACACTTTTGTCCATTTCTAGCCTAAATGACACCTGAAAAAACCCTTTTGGCCTCGTGTGGTATGTTTGTGCACGTGTGTGCGATGTTGCGCACGTGTGTACGCGTACCCGTGTACTACTGCAAGCAACGAGGAAACCTGGCAGGGAATGGCGCGACCATCAACAACGACACTAGCTGTAGCATGACACAGGACTGGCACGACGGCTGTGACCGTCGCCGCCACGTTGGAGGCCTAGAGCACCTGGTGTGTGCATGCAGAGGACATGAGCTAGGTCATGCGCTGGTGGATCGGTGGATGCCTTAGTGCTTGGGTTTTTTATTTTGGGTTGAAACTAGGCCTGTATGACCAGACTCGGCCTTTTCTATTCAATCCCAGCCATCTATACGACTAGATGCATTCTTAAGCAGCGATGTAGCGTACTGGTATAAAAGCTTTTGCGCTAAATCAAGGGAGGGCGGGCGCACGACCTCGCCCTACCGAGTCCTCTGCCTGTGCTGTGTGTTGTGTGCATCTGTGCTGCTGTGTGTGTGCTGCTGCTCCAGCCGCTACGTGTGTGTGTTACTGCACTCCACACACACATACCACATGAGGGGCAAAAGGGTCTTTTCAGGTATCATTTCGGCTCAAAATAGACGAAAGTGTCATAAAAGGTATAAAATTTAGAGTTGTTGTTAGATAGGGAAGAAAAAGTTTTTCAGTGTTAAATAAGAAAACGAAATTTAAGATAGTGTTAAATAAGGAATTGTTTCTCCCTTGAACTGAAGTATGCTCGAATGCCTCTCCTCCCTATTATTCTATATTATTGTACTTTGGTAAGGATGCTCTCACATGGTTGTGCTGGTTGGTTTCACCTTTTTATATCTTGTTGTATTGTTCGCAGTGAGTAATCAAATCAAAAACTAGATCATCCTGGGCCAATATTCCCTCTAATTGTTTTGTGCCAATTTGATTTTTGTAATGCTTCCTCCACTTGAGGGCTGAAGTAACAATTGGTTCCATCAAGGATATTTTGTTGAGAGGTTATGTAGGTTAGTTCATGGAAGAAGTGCAACTAAGTAGATATACCTTTGGACAGTTTGTTAAAAATGGCTACTGCCTGATTAGCCGTTGTGCAAGTCCATAATTGTTTTTTGCGGGTCATAATTGTTGTTATTATCTTGGTGGCATATCATAATCTAAAAAGATTATCCAATTTAATGTGGAGTTGTGTTTGTTCATTCGGATAGCCGGTTGTGGCTTTGACTTGAGAATTAGCAACTGTATTACATTGTTATCTTTCCTCTGGCCTTTTGTACTTTGTACATTTGTTTGAGAGATGGATGGATATTAGGTTGCCAATTTATTTGTGTTTTTAATAAAATTATGTGCTATATATAAATGACATGGAATTTTTTCATATGTTTTCTAGGTCACACACCATCGAAAAGACATTGGACAACAAATGTGGTGACAAATTTTTCTTCATTTTACATATTGCATTACACTACATCGCGTTTCCCTACCCCCTCTAATTTGTAGCTCAAATATGCAGCTACATTACCAAAATTACAGCTATTGAACTTATTGTAGTGCTTTTCAATAGAATGATCAGTTATATATATATGTTTTTTTTACTAAATCTACTCCCTCTATAAAGAAATATAAGTCGTTTAGATCACTACTTTAGTGATCTAAATGGTCTTATATTTCTTTACATAGGGAGTATTTGCCAATTAGATATGCATATATAAGATAAAAAAAGTTTTCAACTTGATGTTCCTAAACTGTAGCATGTCCAAGTATAATAGTAGTCATATTTGGCGCCGTGACAAATATTTTATGAAGTGGAAAAGTTGTAATTACCCAAGTTTCCAAGTTGGCTCTCATGCCCTGATGTATATCAACTCAATGTAGCAATACTTAGACTATTTGTTACATATATAAGAAAGAAATTCCCTCTTTTTTCTCACGACTATATGATATATTATTGAATACTGTAGTGTCATTCTGAAATTATCTAAGGACATATTCGTTGTGCTCAATCCTTCCCCTTGTTTTTTTGACACTCTCCATCTTTGCCCTTTCCTAATACATAGTGTGTGGCACAAAATCAAAATATTCAACCTACATATACATAAGTAAAAATCATAAAAATGTATATTATGGTACAACATCACTCAAAAAAGCCGGACACAGCAAAGCGCGCCTATGCCTCTAGTGTGTACAACATTGATCAATATATATATATATATATATATATATATATATATATATATATGCTCATAAGAGCATCTACAACCGGGCTCCATATCCACCCTAAAGAGTTGGGCGGGCTGCCCGGTCACTTCCCGAATGAAAAAGTCACTCGACTGCACCTCTCAAATCCAGATCAAACGCCTGGACTGACTGACAACCCACATATCCAACCCACATGTGGGCGGATATGTGGACGCTCAGACGCACTTGTCACGTCGGATCCGGCCCACCGTGGCCCACCTGACCCCATATGTATTCAACCCTATCCCCACTATGGACGCGCATTCCAGTCCACTCCGCTCCCCTCCCACAGTACCAAGCTTCTCTCTAGCGTAATCCTTCATGGTGGCCATTGGATTCGACTCCAAGATGTCTAGATCCGAGGACTGGGAGCTCCTTGAGGAGTAGATGGCTGTCTGCGCTGCTCTATGACGATCCCGGGAGGAGTGTGCCCTCCCACGGTCTTCAGCAAGCCGGCGGGAGTCGTTTTCCCAAATGACTCTTGAATATGGGGCCGATGAATCATGGGGCATGATCGTGGCCCCGCCGGATGTGGTGACCACCGCATGGTGCAACCCCGTTGTGCCGCCGAAACCGTTCAGGTGGCACCTCGTCCTTGCGGCGTCAGCCGCCAAATTGGAGGCCATATGCACCTCCATGGGCCGCTGCCAATCCAAAAAGGAGGCGTGGCATGTCTATCGCACGAGGCTGCAGTCGTGGCTTCAAATGGAGGCAGCTTCTGCAGCCCACTAGGCGTGTTAGAGGAATCCTTCCATGCACGCATAGCCGGGAAGAGGCGAAGGATGGCGATGGAGGTGATGGCAAAAGAGCAAAGTACGGCGGTCCGTGCCTTGGTCGGACTACCCCCAAACAGGAGAAGGACAAGGACGGCGAGGGATCGAATAGCTCCAGCAATGAGTTGATCTGCCACAATACGTTTTGTGTCTTCATCCGCTATTGCTGCACGGAAGACGGAAAGGACAAGGGCATGGGCGGTAGTGGACGAACTTCTTTCATTGTCATTTCATTCGTAGTTACTAGAACATGTCAATTTTTGGTAGTCCGATCACAAGTGTTCAACTATGAACGTACATTGCATAAGGTTAATATGGATTTGAGGATTTGGTTTGGTGGATCCGATTGTGAAGGAGTAACTTTGTGTGCTGTCCGGCCATGTTTGTAGGCGTTTGGGGGCCAAAATTTTCAATTTGTGGTGGTAAGATGATCTAACCATAGATTATTTAATATTGTAATCAATGACAAGCAAATTCGACCATTTATGCCGAATAAATCAACAAATAAACTAAGCATAGCCTTGGATGGTTAAGTGGAGATGGTTGTATCAAGGAAAGCCAGGCCAAACAATACATGACTTGATATCATGCGAGGCCCAACAAGCTAGGTGAAGGAAATATGCCCTAGAGGTAATAATAAAGTTGTTATTTATATTTCCTTATATCATGATAAATGTTTATCATTCATGCTAGAATTGTATTAACCGGAAACTTAGTACATGTGTGAATACATAGACAAACAGAGTGTCCCTAGTATGCCTCTACTTGACTAGCTCGTTAATCAAAGATGGTTAGGTTTCCTAGCCATAGACATGTGTTGTCATTTGATGAACGGGATCACATCATTAGAGAATGATGTGATGGGCAAGACCCATCCGTTAGCTTAGCACTATGATCGTTTAGTTTATTGCTATTGATTTCTTCTTGACTTAGACATGTTCCTATGACTATGAGATTATGCAACTCCCGAATACCGGAGGAACACTTAGTGTGCTATCAAACGTCACAACGCAACTGGGTGATTATAAAGATGCTCTGCAGGTGTCTCTGATGGCGTTTGTTGAGTTGGCATAGATCGAGATTATGATTTGTCAGTCCGTGTTTCGGAGAGGTATCTCTGGGCCCTCTTGGTAATGCTCATCACTATAAGCCTTGCAAGCAAAGTGAATAATGAGTTAGTTGCGGGATGATGCATTACGGAACAAGTAAAGAGACTTGCCGGTAATGAGATTGAACTAGGTATGATGATACCGACAACCGAATCTCAGGCAAGTAACATACCGATGACAAAGTGAACAACGTATGTTGTTATGCGGTTTGACCGATAAAGATCTTCGTAGAATATGTAGGAACCAATATGAGCATTCAGGTTCTGCTATTGGTTGTTGACCAGAGATGTGTCTCGGTCATATCTACATAGTTCTCGAACCCGTAGGGTCCGCACGCTTAACGTTCGATGACGATTTATATTATGAGTTATGTGATTTGATGTACCGAAGGTTGTTCAGAGTCCAGAATGAGATCACGGGTGTGACGAGGAGTCTCCAAATGGTCGAGACATAAAGATTCATATATTGGAAGGTTACATTCGGACACCGGAATGGTTCGGGTCATTTCGGATGAGTTTCGGAGTACCGGGGGTTACCGGAACCCCCTCCGGGAAGTTATTGGGCCTCATGGGCCTAATGGTGGAAGAGAGGAGGCAGGTGATACGTCCATTTTGCATCATGCTTTTATATCGATATTTATTGCATTATGGGCTGTTATTTCACATTATGTCACAATACTTATGGCTATTCTCTCTTATTTTACAAGGTTTACATAAGGAGGGAGAATGCCGGCAGCTGGAATTCTGGGCTGGAAAAGGAGCAAATATTAGAGACCTATTCTGCACAACTCCAAAAGTCCTGAAACTCCATGGAACACCTTATAATAAATAATGAAAAATCCTCGCCAAATATGAAGACCAGGGGGCCCACACCCTTCTCACGAGGGTGGGAGGCGCCCCCCTGTAACATCCCAATTTTCAATTTGGATGTTTATAATAGATCGTTCATATGCATCCACGATTTATGCATTTTTCCCATTTGTTTTATTTGATTTTTGATCCAAGGAACTTTGAGCAACTCAAGGACCAAAAGAGAGAGTTGGAAGTTTCCCTAATAACCAATTTTGAATTTTTTTTTGAAGTTGGGAATTTGGATCAAATTTGGTTTCACCAAAAAAATCATTTCCATTATATCAAAAATAAAATAAAGAGAGAAGATAAAATGACTTCTTCAAAATCAGAAAAGAAAATATTGGAATTGAATTTGGAACCAAAATATATTTTTTGAGTTTTATTTGCAATTTATTTTATTAGCATAGCAAAATGTTTATTTTTAAAAACTTACATTCTAGGCCAGATAAAAGTTCACTAGGTCATATATAAGACCATATTATTATGTAAATTTTTCTGGCATTTTTGAACTTATATTTATTTGTAATATCGGTGCCATAGTGTTTCTGTTATTAAAAAAACACTCAGCCACGAGCCACTTTTCTCACTAAGCCCATCTCCCTTTCATTTAGCGTAAGGCCCAGGCGCTGGTCTTCTTCAACCTCTTTTTCGTTCAGCCTTCAGGAACACAGAGGAACAAGCATGACACCTCTACCTCTTCCTCCCCTCCTCCCACTTAATTTCTTTGCCCGTTTCATTCCGGAGTCAACACGAAAATTGTGGAGGGCGTTACCGAAAACCCATTCAGGGAATTAAAACCCAACATTGTTACTTTAATTGAACGCACGGAGCCGTGAAACGTACACGCACAAAACATCCATTAATGGTCACGTTGAGCCCCTTGATCTACCTGTACCGACTTCCCCCGACCCTATAAATAGGCCCCCGCGATGCCATTCTTCCTCCTCACTTTCCTCCCCGAAAACCCCTCCCTGAGTCGCTCCTTGCTTTGAGAAATTGCTCGCCGGAGCTACCCCAACTCCGGCAGCTTCTCCTGGTTGCTACAGGAAGAAGTTGGGAGCCCCGCCTGTTGGGGAACGTAGCAGAAAACAAAATTTTTCCTACTCGTTTCACCAAGATCCATCTAGGAGTTCATCTAGCAACGAGTCATCGAATGCATCTACATACCTTTGTAGATCGCGTGCGGAAGCGTTCGAAGAACGGGGTTGATGTAGTCGAACACGACGTGATTCAAATCACCGGAGATCCTAGCACCGAACGGACGGTGCCTCCACGTTCAACACACGTACGGAGCGGATGACGTCTCCTCCTTTCTTGATCCAGCAAGGGGGAAGGAGAGGTTGATGAAGATCCAGCAGCACGACGGCGTGGTGGTGGATGCAGGGCGTCACAGTAGCAGGGCTTCGCCTATACTACGAGAGAGAGACGTAACAGGGAGAGAGGGAGGCGCCAGGGGCTAGTGTATCAAGTTCCTCCTCTCCCCCACTATATATAGGAGGGCCAAGGGGGGGTGGTGCGCCAGCCTAGGAGATCCAATCTCCTAGGTGCGGCAGCCAAGGGGAGGTTTCCCTCCCCCCCAAGGCACCTAGAGGTGCCTTCCACCATTGGGACTCTTCCCTTAAGTGGAACCCTAGGCGCATGGGCTTTTGGGGCTGGTGCCCTTGGCCCATCTAGGCCAAGGCGCACCCCCTACAGCCCATGTGGCCCCCCCGGGACATGTGGCCCCACCCGGTGGGCCCCCGGGACCCCTCCGGTGGTCCCGGTACAATACCGATAACCCCGAAACTTGTCCCGATGGCCGAAACAGCACTTCCTATATATAATTCTTTACCTCCGGACCATTCCGGAACTCCTCGTGACGTCCGGGATCTCATCCGGGACTCCGAACAACATTCGGGTTACTGCATATACATATCTTCACTTGTTTTCTTTTTGGATCTTTGCTTGTATGCTTATGTATGTTATTCCTTGCTTACGCTAGATCATTCGGAGTGCGAAGCTTGCTACTACGAATCTTTAGAGTTCAAAGAACGTCAGCAAGGCAAGTTCACACTTTGATCATAATTTTCAATACCTAGTTTTTACTATGCATTAGTTTCACCCTCAAAGATTGCATGAGTAGGATTGGGGACATGTGGTTATGCTTTGTAGTTCTTGTGGTAGGAACCTATGACCTTTGATCACCCCGGGAATATTCGTTATATGATATATTGCTTAGCCATGCTCGTAGACGGGGATTGGTATGTGTGATCCATGCAAGTTGTGAGAGATAATAATTTTGGGACAACATAAGGTGGCAACTTTAATATACATCTGGGTGGATTGTTTGGGGCACCTGGAGTAACCAGTGCTTGCCCAAGGGGAATCCCGGAGTACCCGTGTGATTACCCTAGGTCCGCCACCCAGGCTCAAAGGGATCATAAAATATTCATGCCTAGAAACTTCTGTGTGCAGCCACAAGCCATTATGGGCTCTGGCATAGTTGAGTAAGTTGTGTGACCTCTTTCCGTGGTAGACTAGCTGATGTAGGGGAAAGTAGGTGTACCGGTCTACCCAGGGTTTGGAGGAAATACTTCATAAAGGCCATGTCTCGATCTTCCGATCATGGAGGTGGTCGAGTCTTGTGGGGAAAAGTGCGCAAACCTCTGCAGAGTGTACAAACTAATCATGATTAGCTGTGTCCTCGGTTATGGACAACTTGAGTATCTAGAAGTGAATTATTGGTTGATCTCATCACTCTATTTAATGAAATTATTGGGTTATTAAGAACTTGGGAATTTTGGAATTGAGTTGGAGGAACCTTCTCAGTAATGGCATTTTAACTTAGTAGTAAATAAAAAAAATTATAGAGATAGTATTTTCATTTATTATTATTCTATGGTGTGAAATTGCCAGCATATTCCATGTGCTGACCTACACGGCTGCAACGTCTCATGCTGCAGACTTTTCCGACGAAGATTAAATGTGCGATAGGTCGTTGTTCTACACTCTGTTTGCCATGGAGTTGGATGGACTCATTTACCTTTGAAGCTTCCACAGTTATTTTTATTTAGATGGCCTTTGGCCATATTATTGTAATAAATACTCTTTTGAGAACCTCTATGTAATAAAGTGTGATTGAACTCTGTTATAATTCCTCGAGTACTGTGTGTGTCAGCATACCGATTCAGGGATGACACTTAAGCACAGAAACTTCGATCCATTTTGGGTCGGGTCGCTACAAGATGGTATCAGAGCACACGCTGACCGTAGGACACGACCACTAGGAAATGGAAAGCCATAGGAAGAAAACTCTATTTTACGACTTCCTTAAATATTTGTTGGTCTATACTCTTCTCTATTCATTTCTGTCTCTTCTCCACATCAATAAAATAGTTGTTGAACCCCATCATCAAGTTGCTCAGCCCCGATGAGACCATGACCTATGAAGACATCATTGACGAAGAATAAGAAGCTAGAGTTGACATTGATTTGAGGAGATTTAGTTCAGACCACCACTACCAAGTTGAGCCCAACGAATGATTGCGGTAGTATGAAGAGATCATATCTCTTGTGGATATGACCTTACCTGTAGGTTTTTGCTTGTGTGGTGTGATCTGTGTGAATTGCTTGATTTGAAATTTTCTTGCTATCATAAGCATATGGGTAGTGATTTCTCTCATTAGGCCCTTATTCTATTCTAATTTCTCATCCACTCTAAACCGTACCGGATGCCCGCAAATGATCTGGAGGAAATTAAGAAGCATATCAAGGAATTATTGGAAAAAGGTTATATTCGACCAAGTTCATCACCTTGGGGAGCCCTAGTGCTTCTAGTTGCGAAGAAGGACGAATCCTTGAGAACGGTTGTAGATTATCGTGCGCTGAACAAGGTGACGATCAAGAACAAGTACCCTCTGCTGATGATCAATGATTTGTTTGACCAGCTACAAGGAGCAAAAGTTTTCTCCAAGATCTATTTTCGATCAGGATATCATCAGTTGAAGATTCGAGAATAGGATATACCCAAGACAGCCTTTACCACGAGATATGGGCTTTATAAGTACACGGTCATGTATTTTGGTTTGACAAATGCCCTTGCCTATTTCATGAGTATGATGAATAAGGTATTCATGGAGTTCTTGGATAAGTTTGTTGTGGTATTCATTGATGACATATTGATTTACTCAAAGAATGGAGAACACAAGGAACATTTGCGCTTGGTTCTTGAGAAGCTCAGGGAACATCAATTATACGCAAAGTTCAGCAAATGCGAATTTTGGTTGAAGGAAGTCGGATTTCTTGGACATGTTATATCAGGAGAAGGAATAGCAGTAGACCCCTCCAAGGTTGAAGCTGTCACCGAATGGAAGGCACCCACCTCAGTTGGAGAGATTTGTAGTTTTCTTGGACTTGCAGGATATTATCGGAGGTTTATTGAAAATTTCTCCAAGATCGCGAAGCCCATGACAGAGTTATTGAAGAAATACACTAAGTTTGTTTGGACCGACAAATGTGAGGCTAGTTTCCAGGAGCTAAAGAGACATTTGGTCACAGCCCTAGTGCTAATTATTTCGAATATACGCAAGGATTTCCAAGTATATTGCGACGCTTCTCGTCAGGGACTTGGAGGTGTTCTTATGCAAGAGGGAAGAGTTGTTTCATATGCCTCATGTCAGCTTTGACCTCATGAGCGGAATTATGCCACACATGATTTGGAGTTAGCAGCCGTAGTGCACGCACTCAAGACCTGGAGACATTTTCTTATCGGAAATCGTTGTGATGTTTACACGGATCATAAGAGTTTGAAATACATCTTCACGCAGAAGGAGTTGAACCTCAGGCAGAGAAGATGGTTGGAGCTCATAAAGGATTATGACATGAAATTGCACTATCACCCAGGAAAGGCCAATGTTGTGGTAGATGCATTGAGCCGCAAGAGCTATGTTAATACCCTCACAGCAGGAGGATTACCTCAGGAGTTAATTGATGATCTCAGAGATCTTCGATTGGAGATAGTACCACGATGTTTTGTTGCCGCAATGGAAATTCAATCCACTTTGTTGGGAAAGATCCGAGAAGCCCGGAAGTTAGACAAAGGTATTGCGGAGATAAAGGGAAGGATGAACCAAGGAAACGCAGAAGGATTTCGTGAGGATGAACATGTAACCTTATGGTTTAAGCAGCGTATTTACGTGCCAAATGACCCAAAGATCAGGAAATTGATTCTTCAGGAGGCTCATGATTCGCCTTATTCAATACACCCAGGCAACACCAAGATGTATTTGGACTTGAAGGAAAGTTTCTGGTGGACAGGTATGAAGAAGGATATTGTCGAGTATGTCGCAGTATGTGACGTATGTTAGAGGGTTAAGGCAGAGCACCAGAAACCAGTAGGATTACTTCAGCCTTTGTCGATACCAGATTGGAAGTGGGACAAGCTTAGCATGGACTTCATTACAGGATTACCCAGGACCCGATCAGGCTATGATTCTATTTGGGTAGTGGTTGATCACTTGACTAAGGTAGCTCACTTCATCCCTGTGAAAACCACATATACAAGTGCTAAGTTAGCCAAGATATACATGACCAGGATCATATGTCTACATGGAGTTCCGAGGACCATCGTATCAGATAGAGGAACACAATTTACCTCAAAGTTTTGGCATCAGTTACATGAAACTTTGGGTACCAGGCTAGAGTTCAGTACAACTTTTCATCCACAGATAGATGGGCAGACCGAGAGAGTCAATCAGATTCTGGAGGACATGTTGAGAGCTTGTGCGCTAGATTATGGATCTAGTTGGGATGATAATTTGCCTTACGCAGAGTTCTCATATAACAACAACTATCAAGCTAGTTTGAAAATGGCCCCTTTTGAAGCTTTGTATGGAAGGATGTGCAAGACACCATTGATGTGGGATGAAGTTGGACACCGTAAATTATTTGGACCATATTTAATTAGAGATTCAGAGGAGAAAGTCAAGCTGATCTGCGACAGACTCAAGGTAGCCCAATCTAGACAGAAGAGTTATGCCGATACTAAATGCAAGGAGGTAACCTATGAAGTCGGAGATAGAGCATACCTGCGTGTGTCGCCACTTTGAGGAGTTAAACGATTTGGAGTCAAAGGAAAGTTAGCACCACGGTTTGTGGGGCCGTACAGAGTTTTAGAACGCATGGGTGAAGTTGCCTACAAGTTGGAATTACCAGAAGCCTTGTCAGGAGTTCATGATGTGTTTCACGTTTCCCAATTGAAGAAGTGCCATGCGGAGATGGCTGATATTCCTTTGAGAGATACAGTGCCACTGGAGGCCATACAGTTGGATAGTGATCTGACCTATGAGGAGAAGCCCATCAAGATTCTCGAGACTGCAAGCAGAGTTACCCACAGCAAGGTCATCAAGTTTTGCAAGGTTTAGTGGAGTCATCATACTGAGGAAGAAGCCACCTGGGAACGAGAAGAAGACCTCCGACAGGACCACCCACACCTTTTTGCTAGCCAACCCGAATCTCGAGGGTGAGATTCATCTTAAGGGGGGTACGTTTGTAACATCCCAATTTTCAATTTGGATGTTTATAATAGATCGCTCATATGCATCCATGATTTATGCATTTTTGCCCATTTGTTTTATTTGATTTTTGACCCAAGGAACTTTGAGCAACTCAAGGACCAAAAGAGAGAGTTGGAAGTTTCCCTAAAAACCAATTTTGATTTTTTTTGGAAGTTGGGAATTTGGATCAAATTTGGTTTCACCAAAAAATTCATTTCCATTATATCAAAAATAAAATAAAGAGAGAAGATAAAATGACTTCTTCAAAATCAGAAAAGAAAATATTGGAATTGAATTTGGAACCAAAATATATTTTTTGAGTTTTATTTGCAATTTATTTAATTAGCATAGCAAAATGTTTATTTTTAAAAACTTGCATTTTAGGCCAGATAAAAGTTCACTAGGTCGTATATAAGACCATATTATTATGTGAATTTTTCTGGCATTTTTGAACTTATATTTATTTGTAATATCGGTGCCATAGTGTTTCTGTTATTAAAAAAACACTCAGCCATGGGCCACTTTTCTCACTAAGCCCATCTCCCTTTCATTTAGCGTAAGGCCCAGGCGCTGGTCTTCTTCAACCTCTTTTTCGTTCAGCCTTCAGGAACACAAAGGAACAAGCATGACACCTCTACCTCTTCCTCCCCTCCTCCCACTTAATTTCTTTGCCCGTTTTATTCCGGAGTCAACATGAAAATTGTGGAGGGCGTTACCGAAAATCCACTCAGGGAATTAAAACCCAACATTGTTACTTTAATTGAACGCACGGAGCCGTGAAACATACACGCACAAAACAGCTATTAATGGTCACGTTGAGCCCCTTGATCTACCTGTACCGACCTCCCCCGACCCTATAAACAGGCCCCCACGATGCCATTCTTCCTCCTCACTTTCCTCCCTGAAAACCCCTCCCTGAGTCGCTCCTTGCTTTGAGAAATTGCTCGCCGGAGCTACCCCAACTCCGGCAGCTTCTCCTGGTTGCTACAGGAAGAAGTTGGGAGCCCCGCCTTATGCCTACGATTCGCCCCGTCACTGTCTACCTCGTCCCACACTCGCCTCACTCCTTCACCTGGAACCTGCTGCATCGTCGAGACCGTCGACCATCTCCGGCGACCGGAGCATCTCTCCTCAATGAGCCCTCTTCCTTCCAAACGCTCGATCCAAAGATCGCTCCCTCTATTCTGTTCTGTTAAAAAAACGAAGGGCTATTCACCAGTAAGATTTTGACATGTGGCAGCTCATATTGAATCCCGTAATTGATTTCCAGAAAAATGATCAATCTTCAGAAATTCATATCTTTTAATCTATAGACCCATTTTAGTTGATTCTTTTTTATAAGGTTTCATAGAAATATCCTCTATCTAGAGAACAAAACAAAAAATATTTTTAAACATTTTAGAATTTGAATTCAAACAGATTTGAATTCAAACTTCGTTAGGCCATAACTTGAGTTTTGTAACTCCGTTTTAGGTGATTCTTTTTGCAAATCGAAGCTCGTAACATATACTTTCTGTTAAAACCAAAACCATTTATTTTTGTTGCTGTAAAAATTACGTTCTGCACAGAAACTTTATTTGGGTGTTTTTGGAGTTTTTCCGAAGTCTTTCATTTGTTTTCTTTTTGGATCTTTGCTTGTATGCTTATGTATGTTATTCCTTGCTTACGCTAGATCATTCGGAGTGCGAAGCTTGCTACTACGAATCTTTAGAGTTCAACGAACGTCAGCAAGGCAAGTTCACACTTTGATCATAATTTTCAATACCCAGTTTTTACTATGCATTAGTTTCACCCTCAAAGATTGCATGAGTAGGATTGGGGACATGTGGTTATGCTTTGTAGTTCTTGTGGTAGGAACCTATGACCTTTGATCACCCCGGGAATATTCGTTATATCATATATTTCTTAGCCATGCTCGTAGATGGGGATTGGTATGTGTGATCCATGCAAGTTGTGAGAGATAATAATTTTGGGACAACATAAGGTGGCAACTTTAATACACATCTGGGTGGATTGTTTGGGGCACCTGGAGTAACCAGTGCTTGCCCAAGGGGAATCCCGGAGTACCCGTGTGATTACCCTAGGTCCGCCACCCAGGCTCAAAGGGATCATAAAATATTTCATGCCTAGAAACTTCCGTGTGCAGCCACAAGCCATTATGGGCTCTGGCATAGTTGAGTAAGTTGTGTGACCTCTTTCCGTGGTAGACTAGCTGATGTAGGCGAAAGTAGGTGTACCGGTCTACCCAGGGTTTGGAGGAAATACTTCAGAAAGGCTATGTCTCGATCTTCCGATCATGGAGGTGGTCGAGTCTTGTGGGGAAAAGTGCGCAAACCTCTGCAGAGTGTACAAACTAATCATGATTAACCGTGTCCTCGGTTATGGACAACTTGAGTATCTAGAAGTGAATTATTGGTTGATCTCATCACTCTATTTATTGAAATTATTGGGTTACTAATAACTTGGGAATTTTGGGATTGAGTTGGAGGAACCTTCTCAGTAATGGCATTTTAACTTAGTAGTAAATAAAAAAATTATTCCTTTGTTGTAGGGTAAAATTTGCTTTATGCAAAAATTAAACTTAGAGCCGCCACCAGCTAAATTTGCATATAGAGATAGTATTTTCATTTATTATTATTCTATGGTGTGAAATTGCCAGCATATTCCATGTGCTGACCTACACGGCTGCAACGTCTCATGCTGCAGACTTTTCCGACGAAGATTAAATGTGCGATAGGTCGTTGTTCTACACTCAGTTTGCCGTGGAGTTGGATGGACTCATTTACCTTTGAAGCTTCCGCAGTTATTTTTATTTAGATGGCCTTTGGCCATATTATTGTAATAAATACTCTTTTGAGAACTTCGATGTAATAAAGTGTGATTGAACTCTGTTATAATTCCTCGAGTACTGTGTGTGTCAGCATACCGATCCAGGGATGACACTTAAGCACAGAAACTTCGATCCTTTTTGGGTCGGGTCGCTACACCCCCCTAGGGCGCGCCCCTGCCTCGTGGGCCCCCTGGTGGCTCTCTGATGACCATCCTCTCCTATATGAAGTCTTTCGTCAAGAAAAAATAAGAAGCAACCTTTCGGGACGAAACTCTGCCGCCACGAGGCGGAACCTTGGTGGATCCAATCTAGAGCTCTGGCAGAGCTGTTCTGCCGGGGAAACTTCCCTCCCGGAGGGGGGAATCATCGCCATTGTCATCACCAACGCTCCTCTCATCGGGAGAGGGCAATCTCCAACAACATCTTCATCAGCACCATCTCATCTCAAAACCCTAGTTCATCTCTTGTATCCGATTCTTGTCTTCAAGTCCGGGATTGGTGCTAGTAGGTTGCTAGTAGTGTTAATTACTCCTTGTAGTTGATGCTAGTTGGTTTAATTGGTGGAAGATCATATGTTCAGATCCTTTATGCATATTAATACCCCTCTGATTATGAACATGTTTATGCTTTGTGAGTAGTTACGTTTGTTCCTGAGGACAAGGGAGAAGTCTTGCTATTAGTAGTCATGTGAATTTGGTATTCGTTCGATATTTTGATGAGATGTATGTTGTCTAGATTCTAGTGGTGTTATGTGAACGTCGACTACATAACACTTCACCATTATTTGGGCCTAGAGGAAGGCATTGGGAAGTAATAAGTAGATGATGGGTTGCTAGAGTGACAGAAGCTTAAACCCTAGTTTATGCGTTGCTTCATAAGGGGCTGATTTGGATCCATATGTTTCATGCTATGGTTAGGTTTACCTTAATACTTTTGTTGTAGTTGCAGATGCTTGCAATAGAGGTTAATCATAAGTGGGATGCTTGTTCAAGTAAGAACAGCACCCAAGCACCGGTCCACCCACATATCAAATTATCAAAGTACCGAACGCGAATCATATGAACGTGATGAAAACTAGCTTGACGATATTCCCATGTGTCCTCGGGAGTGCTTTTCCTTATATAAGAGTTTGTCCAGGCTTGTCCTTTGCTACAAAAAGGATTGGGCCACCTTGCTGCACTTTATTTACTTTTGTTACTCGTTGCTCGTTACAAATTATCTCATTATAAAACTATCTGTTACCACTTATTTCAGTACTTGCAGAGAATACCTTGCTGAAAACCGTTTATCATTTCCTTCTGCTCCTCGTTGGGTTCGACACTCTTACTTATCGAAAGGACTACGATAGATCCCCTATACTTGTGGGTCATCAAGATTCTTCTCTGGCGCCGTTGCCGGGGAGTGAAGCGCCTTTGGTAGGTGGAATTTGGTAAGGAAAAAATATATATAATGTGCTGAAATTTACTGTCACTTGTTACTATGGAAAGTAATCCTCTGAGGGGCTTGTTCGGGGTATCCTCACCCCGACCAGTAGAGCAAAGAGTTGCTCCTCAACCTACTAAACCTATTGAAAATGAAATTCCTTATGAAGTTCCTTCGGGTATAATAGAAAAACTGCTAGCTAATCCTTTTTAGGAGACGGAACAAAACATCCTGATGAATATCTAATATATGTGGATGAAGTTTGTGGATTATTTAAGCTTGCAGGTGTATCCGGAGATGTTGTTAAGAAGAAGGTCATCCCCTTATCTTTGGAGGGAGATGCATCGACATGGTATAGGCTATGTGATGATATGAGGTCTTGGAATTACAAACGATTGAAATTGGAATTTCATCAGAAGTTTTATCCTATGCATCTTGTTCATCGTGATCGAAATTATATATATAATTTTTGGCCTCATGAAGGAGAAAGCATCGCTCAAGCTTGGGGGAGGCTTAAATCAATGTTATATTCATGCCCCAATCATGAGCTTCCAAGAGAAACAATTATTGAAAAAATTTATGCTCGGCTTTCTGATAACAATCGCACCATGCTTGATACTTCTTGTGCTGGCTCTTTTATGATGAAGACTATTGAATTCAAATGGGATTTATTAGATAGAATTAAACGCAAGTCTGAAGATTGGGACCTTGACAATGGTAAGGAGTCAGGTATGACACCTAAGTTTGATTGTGTTAAATCTTTCATGGATACCGATGTTTTCCATAAGTTTAGCACTAAATATGGACTTGATTCTGAGATAGTAGCTTCTTTCTATGAATCTTTTGCTACTTATGTTGATCTCCCTAAGGAGAAGTGGTTTAAATATCATCCTCCCATAGAAGTAAAATTAGCCACACCTATTAAAGTTGAAGAAAAGACTGTCACTTATAATGATCCTATTGTTCCTACTTCTTATGTTGAGAAACCACATTTCCCTGTAAGGATAAAGGATCATGCTAAAGCTTCAACTGTAGTTCGTAAAAGCAATATTAGAACATATACACTTCCTGAGCAAGTTAAAGTTGAACCTAATATTTCTATTGTTAAAGAGCTCTTGTCTGATAATATTGATGGGCATGTTATCCAGTTCTGTGGTGAAAGTGCTAGAATGGCTAAACCTTGTGCTAAAGATAAACATAGACCTGTGGTAGGTGTGCCTGTTATTTCTGTTAAAATAGGAGATCATTGTTATCATGGCTTATGTGATATGGGTGCTAGTGCTATACCTTATGACTTGTATAAAGAAATCAAGCATGAAATTGCACCTGCTGAGTTAGAAGATATTGATGTCACAATTAAACTTGCTAATAGAGATACTATTTCAGCAATGGGAATTGTTAGAGATGTTGAAGTCTTGTGCGGGAAAACTAAATATCCTGCTGATTTTCTTGTTCTTGGTTCTCCACAAGATAGCTGTTGTCCCATTATATTTGGTAGACCCTTCTTGAATACAGTTAATGCTAGGATAGACTACGAAAATAATGTTGTTACTATTGGCTTGGATGATATGACTCATGAGTTTAATTTCTCTAAATTTAGTAAACAACACCATGAAGAAGAATTGCCTAGTAAGGATGAAATTATTGGTCTTGCTTCTATTGCCGTACCTCCTAATGATCCTTTAGAACAATATTTGCTAGACCATGAGAATGATATGTTTATGAATGAAAGAAGGGAAATAGATGAAGTATTCTTTAAACAAGAACCTATGCTAAAACACAGTTTGCCTGTTGAAATCCTAGGGGATCCTCCTCCACCTAAGGGTGATCCCGTGTTTGAGCTTAAACCGTTGCCTGATAATCTTAAATATGCTTGTTGGGGGATATTACTACTGGACGTAAACCGGCCAGGAGTACCCGGATTAACTTTATGAAGATTAGAAGCCCATGAAGATGTGAAGATGATGGCGCTTTACGAAGGCCCAAGGCCCAGAAGTGAGTTAAGGCCTGTAGATGTAAACCGGCTTAATCATGTAACTTGCTTTGTAAGATAGGAATTGTAGAAACCAAACTGGAAACGTTTTTGATCCGGCTTCGGGACTCTGTAAACCGACGGGCGCCACCCATGTATATAAGGGGACGACCCGGCAGTGGTTCAGGGGACAAACAACAACTCGAGAGCCAGACAAAGCGGATTCGCTCCCTGGCCTTCGAAACCCTAGCAATACCAATCACAACTAGACGTAGGCTTTTACCTTCCTCGAAGGGGCCGAACTAGTATAAAACTCCCCGTGTCCCCTTGTCCGGTTTAACCTCTTTAAGCTAACCCGTTGCAATGGCTCCACGACTAAGTCCTTTCACAAGGACATCTGCCGTGACAAACCCACGACAGTTGGCACCCACCGCGGGGCTATCGCACGATGGTTTCGAGTTCTTGAAGGGCAGCTTTGATGGACTCAAGGGATACCCTATGGGCCGGATGACGAACAATCGTCGCGGCAAGCTCTACATCGACAACGTAGGATGGGGTCCTGAGGCCGATTCAATTGAATATGGGTACCAGGTCCCCTTTGGTGGGATTCACGTCTTCATCGGCAAGATTGTTGAACCGGCCCCTGAGCCGGACACCTGCACCGACATCATCGAAACGCCTCAGCGTACAAGTTCTTCGCCGGTTCAGCCTGTGCTGAAGCACGTCTTCGTAGGTGCTATCCATGGAGCAGAATACGAGGACGGACCGGCGTCCGATAGAGAAACCGTTGTCTGTTCCGACGACGAGTCTTCTGGAGAGACCGAATCGCTCTATCAGTTACAAGATGGCCAGATTGGTGGGGGATCTGAGGGCAACAGTATTCTGGACCCCCCTGATCTGCCAAACCGGGCCGCTATCTTCATGGCCGGTACACAGTCGGCGCCTCACTCATCAATTGCTGCAGCAATGCTCTCCGGTTCAACAACAGCCACACCGGCGGGGGCAGGAGGCTCTACGCCGCCTCCGGCTCAGGTCCTGTCTAACCTGTTCGATGCTTTGGCAACATTAATGGCTGCAGAGGTGGATGCAGCAGCCAGGGATCAGCACAATGCGGAGATTGCAAAGGTAAAGGATCAGATAGCCCAGGCTAAAGCGGACCTAGCGGCGGAGAACGCTAGGATGGCTACAGAATGGGCTGAATTGGAAGCACAGGCCTATCGGATTAGGCTGGATCAGAACGCTTTCGAAGAGATCCTGAGAAGAAGGTACCGACCGCATCCCCCGTCGGGTTATGAGCTGCGAAATCTCTTCAACACACCAGGAGCAGGGGCTAGTCACCAGCCAATACTGAACCGGGCGGAGGCACCAGGAACACGAGCGCCGGTTCAACCGCGCATGATGGACCCACCTCGTCAGAACAACGTTGTGCCACAGTATGTACGAACACCTCCCGGGTATTATTCCAACCCGTTGGACAATATTGTGGCCGCCGCTTCACGCCCGGCAGGTCTCCCAGCCGACGGTGAATCACCAGTCGCGATTGAGGCACGTCGAGCCAGAGATCTCCTTCAAACGGCGCTAAATCAGCAGCAAGCATATTCACACAGTCTCGAGAGGATTCATTCCACTCCCTGTCCGAGCAGGAGCTATAGCAGACATGTTGAGGATGAACCGGCCGTGTCAAACAATGCACGCCGCCGTAATTCACCGCGAGGACACAACCCGGCAGGGGGAGGTGCTAATGCGCAAGATGTTGTGGATCATGGCCGCGCGCGTCGGGAGGCCGAGTTAGCAGCTCGACACGGAGCTCGTCAACATACTCTGGTTCACCCTACCGCTTCAGTAGAACCAGGGGTGGTATTCAGTTCCTTAGGGGTGCCGTGTCTCACCCCCGCTTTGCGTAATGTGAGACTGCCCAAGGATTTCAAAGGACCTCGTAAGGTGCCCAATTACACCGCCGATTTGCAACCAGAGGCGTGGGTTGAAAGTTATGAGATGGCAATGGAGATGCTGGATGTGGATGAAGCGGTATGTGCCAAATATTTCACCATGATGTTGGAGGGAACAACTCGTACTTGGTTAAAGAGCTTACCAGTTAATTCTGTCGGATGATGGGCCGATTTGAAGCACCGGTTGATCCAGAACTTCAAGGATACTTGTAAGCAGCCGATGCCAATCGTGGATCTGGCCGCTTGTGTCCAAGAGGAAGGGGAGTCCATGACCCATTGGGTCAAGCGGGTCTCAGCAATTTTGCACTCATCGGATCGTATCAATGCAGATACAGCAGTACTAATGTTGGAGGGCAATTGCCGTTTTCTACTGCTCAAACAGAAGTTAGGGAGGCTCAAACGTCACTGCAATGATATGTCAACACTCATGGCCGCTTTGCTTAAATACGCCGATTCAGATAGTACCAAGGACCCGGACTCAGAGGAGGACAAACCGGGAAAAGGGAAGAAGAACGACAACGCCAAGGGTCAGCAGCATAATCCGGCAGCCCATGGGAACAGTGATAAGCGCAAGGCCGACAGCAGCTTGGACTTTGTTGCTAACACCAATGCTCAGGAGAATGGCCAGCGCCATAAGGGCAAGCAGCCCCAGAGGGGCGGAGGTTCAGGCCCCAATTTGGAGCGCCTATTAAATCAACCCTGTCCAAAGCATGGATCAAAGTTGAAGCCAGCATCACATCTTTGGAAGGACTGTTATATCATGCGGGATTTCAAGAACTCCAATATGTTCCAGTATGATAATGGCCCGCCCGACGGTTCAGGAGGTGGTTTCCATGGGCTGGGTTACGGAGGTGGCAGTTTCGGTTTAGGGTTTCAAGGCAACCAAGCCGGACACATCAATCAAGGGCAGCAAGGCAACTAGGGAGGTTACAACCATCAGGGGAACCAGCAGCAACAACATCAGTCGGGTTACCAGAGCAATCCCAAGCAGTTAAATAGTAGGCAATATCATGTCTTCACTACTAGTTTGTGTAAGCGTGATCAGAAGCTTCACAAGAGGGCAGTAAACTCGGTTGAACCGGCAGTGCCTTAGTATTTGCGCTGGTCTGAGCAACCCATTTTGTGGAGTAGAGAGGATCACCCACCCCGGGTTGACAATATGGGTCACTTGGCCCTGGTGGTGGCCCCTCAAGTTGGGGGGTACAAGTCACCAAAGTGCTCATGGATGGGGGAAGTAGTATCAATATCCTATATTATGATACATTCCGCCGTATGGGGTTGACAGATAAGAATCTTAAACCATCAAATACCCTTTTTCATGGTGTGGTGCTTGGTAAATCTGCATATCCAGTGGGCAAGATAGCCTTAGAGGTGGCTTTTGGAGATGACTATGATTCGAGGTTAGAAACATTGACTTTTGAGGTGGTAAAAATCAAAAGCCCATATCACGCCCTGTTTGGGCGGCCGGCTTATGCTAAGTTCATGGCAAGGCCGTGTTATGTTTATCTACAGCTTAAAATGCTAGGTCATAAGGGGACTATCACAATACATGGAAGCAGAAAGATCGCTTTGGAGTGTGAGGAAGGTGATGCGGCTTATGCTGAGTCAGTTTGTGCCACGGAGGAGTTGAAATTCTATAAGGAGCAAGTTGATCCGGCAGATATGACCTCTTTGAAAAAGCCGACTACGGAACATGATCCGGCGTTGAAGTTCAAATCGGCTACAGACACTAAGATGATTGATTTTGTTCCTGGCGACTCATCCAAGCAATTCCGCATCAGCGCTAACCTAGATCCCAAACAGGAAAGCGCGCTCATTGAGTTCATCCGTGAGAACCGGGACATCTTTGCATGGAAACCTTCTGACATGCCAGGTGTACCGAGGGAACTCGCTGAGCACACACTTAACATTGATCCTAAGTTTAAACCGGCCCGGTAGTTTCTCCGCCGCTTCAATGAAGAAAGGCGTAAGGCTATTGGTGAAGAGGTAGCTCGGTTGTTGGCCGCAGGGTTTATCATGGAGGTCTTTCATCCAGAGTGGTTGGCTAATCCGGTGCTGGTTCTTAAGAAAAATGGCACTTGGCGTATGTGTGTGGATTACACAGATTTAAACAAGGCTTGCCCTGCAGACCCCTTTGCTCTCCCTCACATTGATCAGATAATTGATGATACGGCAAGTTGTGACCGTTTGTGTTTTCTGGATGCTTATTCTAGTTATCATCAGATCAAAATGGCGGTTAAGGACCAGGAGAAGACAGCTTTCATAACTCCCTTTGGAGCCTTCTGCTATGTCTCCATGCCCTTTGGACTCAAGAGTGCCCAGGCAACTTATCAGCGCTGTGTTCAGAATTGCCTTCATAAGCAGATTGGGCGCAATGTTCATGCATATGTGGATGATATTGTGATAAAGTCTAGAAAGGAGGAAGCATTGATAGATGATTTGAGAGAAACCTTTGACAACCTCCGAGTTTACAAGATGATGCTCAATCCGGAGAAGTGTGTCTTTGGTGTCCCGACAGGCAAGCTCTTGGGTTTTCTGGTGTCAAAAAGAGGCATTGAGGCTAATCCGGAAAAAATTTCAGTGATCACATCTTTGGCTAAACCGGCGTGTATCAATGACGTTCAACATCTGGCCAGCCGTATTACAGCCTTGAGCCGTTTTATCAGTCGTCTCGGGGAGAAGGCCATCCCTTTATATCAGATGCTCAAGAAAACAGATAACTTTGTCTGGAGCGAGGCAGCTGATAAAGCGTTCGAGGATTTGAAGAGGCAGTTAGCTGAACCGCCCGTGCTTGCAGCACCGGTCGATAAGGAGCCGTTATTGCTATATGTGGCTGCTAATGCCCGAGCTGTTAGCATGGCTATCGTGGTGGAGCGCAAGGAGGTTGGCAAGGAATATCTGGTTCAATGACCGGTTTATTATATCAGTGAGGTGCTCATTGAGTCAAAGCAGAGGTATCCACATTGGCAGAAGCTGGTGTATGGAGTGTTTATGGCAAGCCGGAAGCTTAAACACTATTTTCAGGGCCATCCCATCACAGTGGTCAGTTCAGCCCCTCTGGGAGATATCATTCAAAACAGAGAAGCAACTGGCCAGATTGCTAAGTGGGCTATCGAGCTTGGACCTCATGGGCTCAAAATATACCCCGCACAGCGATCAAATCCCAGGCACTCGTGGACTTCATCAATGATTGGACGGAGTTACAGGCACCAGAAGAGAAACCAGATAATACGTATTGGACTATTCATTTTGATGGATCCAGGCAGTTGGAGGGCTCAGGGGCTGGAGTCATACTAACTTCCCCATGAGGTGACAAGTTTTGTTATGTCCTCTGTTTAATGTTCCCTTGTACTAACAATGCAGCTGAATATGAGGCTTTGCTCCACGGTCTTCGGATGGCTAAGGAGATGAACTTAAGCTGGGTTAAGTGCTTCGGGGATTCAGATCTGGTGGCTCAACAGGTGTCTAGCACTTGGGATTCTAAAGACCCACTCATGGCTGCATATCGGCGAGAGGTGGACACAGTGTGAGGGAGTCCTGGATTAGGGGGTCTCCGGATAGCCGGACTATATCCTTTGGCCGGACTTTTAGACTATGAAGATACAAGATTGAAGACTTCGTCTCGTGTCCGGATGGGACTCTACTTGGCGTGGAAGGCAAGCTATACAATACGGATATGTACATCTCCTCCTTTGTAACCGACCTTGTGTAACCCTAGCCTCCTCCGATGTCTATATAAACCGGAGGGTTTTGGTCCGTAGGACAACATACAATCATACCATAGGCTAGCTTCTAGGGTTTAGCCTCTCTGGTCTCATGGTAGATCCACTCTTGTACTACCCATATCATCAATATTAATCAAGCAGGACGTAGGGTTTTACCTCCATCAAGAGGGCCCGAACCTGGGTAAAACATCGTGTCCCCTGCCTCCTGTTACCATCCGCCTTAGATGCACAGTTCGGGACCCCCTACCCGAGATCCGCCTGTTTTGACACCGACATTGGTGCTTTCATTGAGAGTTCCTCTGTGTCGTCGCCGTTAGGCTTGATGGCTGCTTCTATCATCGATAGCGATGCAGTCCAGGGTGAGACTTTTCTCCCCGGACAGATCTTTGTGTTCGGCGGCTTCGCACTGCGGGCCAACTCGCTTGGCCATCTGGAGCAGATCGAAAGTTACGCCCCTGGCCACCAGGTCAGGTTTGGAAGCTTAAACTAGACGGCCGATATCCGCGGAGACTTGATCTTCGACGGATTCGAGCCTCTGCCTTGTGCGTCACGCGGTCACGATGAGTATGATTTAGCTCTACCATCAGACAGTGTTCAGGAGATCGCACTGGTGGCCGCTCCGACCCTCAATTCGGAGCCAGTTGCGCCGTCCATGGACGGGTGGATGGACCCTGCCACGGAAGCCTTATCCTCATCGACAATCGAGCCGAACATCGACCTTACCCTGCACGAGAGCCGTGTTGTCAAACTGCCGGATCCTTCTCCGGCCACAGACTCCGAACCGCCTGCGCCCGTTCCTAGCGAATCCGATTGGGCGCTGATCATGAAGTTTACCTTCGCGGATATTTTTCAGCACTCGCCCTTTGGCGACATACTGAACTCATTAAGGTCTCTCTCCTTGTCAGGAGGATCCTGGCCAAACTATGTCCGGTAGGATTGGGATGCGGACGACGAAGAAATTCGCGGCCCACCCACCACCCACTTAGTAGCCACTGTCGGTGAATTAACCGACATGCTCGACTTCGACTCCGAAGACATCGACGGTATGGACGACGATGCGAGAGACGAAGAGGAACCACTGCCCACAGGGCACTGGACAACCACCTCATCATACGATATATACATGGTGGACACACCCAAAGAAGGCAATGGCGACGAGACAGCGGAGGATGACCCCTCCAAGAAGCAACCCAAGCGCCGACGTCAGCGGCGCCGCTCTATGTCCCGCCAAAGCAAAAGTGGTGATATCGGCACAAGAGATAATAACACTCCAGATAGTGCCGAAGATGGCAACAATCCCCTCCAACACGATCTAGGACAGGAGGATGGAAAGGCCAGCCCTCCAGAGAGAGCGGCAGATGGAGAGGCGGAGGATGATAATTACATGCCCCCCTCCGAAGACGAGGCAAGCCTCGACGATGCCGAATTCGTCGTGCCAGAGGATCCCGTCGAACAAGAGCGCTTCAAGCGCCGGCTTATAGCCACGGCAAATAGCTTAAGAAAAAGCAGCAGCAGCTTCAAGCTGATCAAGATCTACTAGCTGACAGATGGACTGAAGTCCTCGCGGCCGAGGAATATAAACTCGAAGGCCCCTCCAAGAGTTAATCAAAATGTAGGTTGCTACCTCGACTGGAGGAAGAAGCATATGACGCGGCTGATCGGCCACCTCGTGGCCGCGATAGAGAGGCATTCCAGCCAAAAACTCAGCCTGCACCCCAACGCCATTCAAATAAAAAGGCATGGGGAAATACGCCAGACCTGCGAGACGTATTGGAGGACAAAGCAAAACATGCAAGATCGATCTACGGATCACGAGGGCGCGCCACTATGCAAGACGATAAACGTCACGCCGGATACAGTAAAAGTAAGTCCGGCCGGGCCGACCACAGCGGACACGACTCATTCGAGCTGTGCTGCGATATAGCCCAGTACAGAGGCGCCGCACACCCCCTATGCTTCACAGACGAAGTAATGGATCATCAAATCCCAGAGGGTTTCAAACCCGTAAATATTGAATCATACGACGGAACAACAGATCCTGCGGTGTGGATTGAGGATTTCCTCCTCCACATCCACATGGCCCGCGGTGATGACTTACACACCATCAAATACCTCCCACTAAAGCTCAAAGGACCAACGCGACATTGGCTTAACAGCTTGCCATCAGAGTCCATTAGCTGCTGGGAAGATCTGGAGGCCGCATTCCTCGACAACTTTCAGGGCACTTACGTGCGACCACCAGATGCCGATGACTTGAGCCACATAATCCAGCATCCAGAAGAATCGTCCAGGAAATTCTGGACTCGGTTCCTAACAAAGAAAAATCAAATCGTTGACTGTCCGGATGCAGAGTGGCTAGCCCGGCACCTTGGTCAGGAAAAGATGAAATCTATGGCAGCCCTCACGACACTCATGACCCGCTTTTGTGTGGGAGAAGACAGCTGGCTGGCTCACAGTAATAACATATCAAAGAACCATGGTACTTCGGATACCAAGGAAGACAATGGCAGGTCACGTCGAAATAAACATAAGCGTCGCATTAACAGCGACAATACCAAGGATACGGCAGTCAATGCCGGATTCAAAGGCTCTAAACCCGGTCAGCGGAAAAAGCCATTTAAAAGAAGCACTCCGGGCCCGTCCAGTTTGGACCGCATACTCGATCGCTCGTGCCAAATACACGGCACCCCCGACAAGCCAGCCAACCACACCAATAGGGATTGTTGGGTATTCAAGCAGGCCGGCAAGTTAATTGCCGAAAACAAAGATAAGGGGCCACATAGCAATGATGAGGAAGAGCCCCGGCAGCCGAACACCGGAGGATAGAAGAGGTTCCCCCCACAAGTGCGGATGGTGAACATGATATACGCAACCCACATCCCCAAGAGGGAGCGGAAGCGTGCGCTCAGGGACGTATATGCGTTGGAGCCAGTCGCCCCAAAGTTCAACCCATGGTCCTCCTGTCCGATCACCTTCGATCGTAGGGACCACCCCACTAGTATCCATCATGGCGGATTTGCCGCACTAGTCCTAGACCCAATCATTGACGGATTTCACCTCACTCGAGTCCTTATGGATGGAGGCAGCAGCCTGAACCTGCTTTATCAGGACACAGTGTGCAAAATGGGTATAGACCCCTCAAGGATCAAACCCACAAAAACGACCTTTAAAGGCGTCATTCCAGGTGTAGAGGCCCATTGCACAGGCTCAATTATATTGGAAGTGGTCTTCGGATCCCCGGATAACTTCCGAAGCGAAGAATTAATCTTCGATATAGTCCCGTTCCGCAGTGGCTATCATGCACTGCTCGGGCGAACCGCATTTGCAAGATTCAATGCGGTACCGCATTATGCATACCTCAAGCTCAAGATGCCAGGACCTCGGGGGGTCATCACAGTTAATGGAAACACAGAGCGCTCTCTCCGCATGGAGGAGCACACTGCGGCCCTCGCAGCAGAAGCGCAAAGCAGCCTCTCAAGGCAATCCACCAGTTCGGCATTTGAAGACCCGGACACCTTCAAGCGCGCTCGGAGTAATCGGCAACTAGACCGCCCGGCACGATCTGAGCTCGTGTAGCAATGCGGCCCCCACCCTGGCCCAAGCCAAACGGCGAATTCGTGCCACGCGTACATAATTACGCATTAAAAATACCATGGGCACAGGCGGGGAGGGGGGCACAACTATGGCATGCCCCAATACGCGGCTTAAACCGCACTAGGGGCTTCCCTCTTTGTTATTTTTCTCTTTCAGGACTTTAATCTCTGGAAACCCTGTCTGGCAGCATGATTGCGAACACATGATGCAGCAACCAAGGAGGCAGAAAGCTACGTCACACCACGGAACTCCCAGGTGGATTACGGTAACGAGTGAAATATTTGCTTTAATACTATTCCTCAGCTTGCCCTTGGAAGGGACATAGTCCTACTTTTTGCTTATCGTACTATCTGTATCATTCTGCTTTAACGCACCTTTTTGATTAAACAATGCTTAACATTACGACTATTCTTGCATTCTTGTTATATATATATATATATTCATTAATGACGCCTTGCAACCGTACACTTTGGTACGGCCAATACACCAGGGGCTTAAGTACCCCACATTATGGTGTGAGAAGTCCGAACACTTACACAAGTGCGGCACCCCGAACTTATAGCATTATATGCACCAGCTCCGAATCATGTCTTTGGTCAAATGTTGGGTTTGCCCGACTCCTATGTTTTGGTACCTTACGTTCCGCTCTATCGGCTAAGGTAGCACTAGGAGAACTACTGCGATTGTGCCCCGGTTCTGCTGGGCTAAGCACCTCAGTAGAGAAAGCTAAAACTGACTGTCATGATAAGGCGAGAGACTGGTCGCTGTTCGGCGAGGTTTCGAGTCCCTAAAGACTTATGCCGCTTAGAGCGAGGAGCCGATCTTGTCCGGCTTAAAGGCGTGTATCGCACCCCGAATTCGGCCTTCCGAATACCAGGGGCTTCGCCGAAATTTAAAATTATAGAATTCTATGGCTAAGTGAGAGTGATAAAGCATCATTAGTCCGGTTGCCTTGTTCGCCGTGCTGAGCACCTCCCTCGAAGGACCCAAAAATGGGAACAAGAGTGCTCAGGTTTATCCCGAACACCCCAGCACTCGTGGCATGGGGGCAGAAGCCGAGGACTAGCCATCTCTCAGATTGGATAGACAGCCAAACATAAGGTGATATTTTAAATTCAAACAAGCGTTGCATAGCGCATTTGAAACGAGTTTTCATCATACAAGATCACACGAGCAAGTTTACTCAAATATTGCATCCTTTGGACATTCGTCTGCTACAAGACGAGCACCCTTCAAGACACCCTCATAATAAATTTCGGGGGTGCGATGCTCCTTGCCCTGCGGTGGTCCTTCCTTGATCAGCTTCACGGCGTCTAGCTTGGCCCATTGCACCTTCACACGGGCGAAAGCCCGGCGTGCACCTTTGATGCAGACGGACCGCTTGACGACTTCCAGCCATGGGCAGGCATCCACAAGCCGCCTCACCAGACCGAAGTAGCTGTTCGGAAGGGCGTCGCCAGGCCACAGCCGGACTATAAAGCCCTTCATGGCCTGTTCGGCCGCCTTGTGTAGCTCGACCAGCTGCTTCAGCTGGTCGTTCATAGGCACCGGGTGTTCGGTCCCGGAACTGAGACCAGAACAACTTCTTGTTGAGCTCCCCTCCCCGGCCTGGTAAAACTGTGCGGCATCCGACATGCTGCGGGGCAAATCTGCGAATGCTCCTGGAGAGCTCCTGATTTAGGTAAGTAATAGGTAATTTACTTTCACATGCTTGCTTTGCATATAGAATGCCTTACCCGCCGCTATTTTCTTCATCGCGTCAATCTCCTGGAAGGCCTTTTGGGCTTCGGCCTTGGCACTCTTTGCGCTCTCGAGGGCCGCGGCAAGCTCAGACTCTCGCGTCTTCGATTCAAGCTCCAACACCTCGTGCTTCGTCATGAGAGCCTGGAGCTCTTGCTGCACCTCGCCCACCCGAGCCTCTTGCCTTTCCCGCTCGGTGCGCTCCTTGGCCGCTTTATCTTCGGCCTCGGACATCGCTTGCTTTAGGGTCGCCACTTCGGTTGTGGCCCCTGGCAAATTCATGATGATCCTGTCATTTTGCAATCGCATTCTTTTTATACATATCCATAGACTAGGTACTACTTACCTTTGTTCTCCTCGAGCTGCCTCTTGGCAAGGCCGAGCTCGTCCTTGGACCCTTTAAGGTCCCGCTTCAGTGCGGCGACCTCCGCAGTCAGTGCGGCAGATGCCAGCAGAGAAGCCTGCATACGCATATTGACGTACTTATATTAGACTCCTGCGATATTGTTTGATCCTCTATTCAGCTTTTCTTTGTGAACACCGAATAGAGCATCAGGGGCTACTGTCTATGCGGTAATATCTTTCCTATATTTTAAACACTTACCTCAAAGCCTGTTAGAAGGCTGGCACATGCTTCAGTCAATCCGCTCTTGGCGGACTGAACCTTCTAGACCACCGCACTCATAATAGTATGGTGCTCCTCGTCGATGGAAGCACTCCCAGCAGATTGTCCGGTGCTTCTGGATGGACAGAGGTCACCGGCACAGGTGTCTTGCCCCTCTTGGAAGGAGGCAACCTGCCCGAGTCTGAAACGACTGGAGGTTCCGGCGCGGTGTTCGACTGAGGGCCGAACTCGGAGCCCTCAGGGGCCTTGTTCCCTCTGCTCCCGGAGTCCAGAAGGTCGCCTTGAGGCGCCTTCGGGACTGTCTCCCCTCGACCCGGTGCCTCTTGAGACAATATCTCGGCGTCGTCCGCAGGGCAAGGGGAGGTGGCGGTCAGAAGTGGATCGCTATCCATATCTGACGAGCCTAGGGAGCCGTCCGACATACATCGATACGGGCTTGTGGCGGCCTACATAATCATATTCGGCGTTAGGAGAAGCAGTGCAACAAAGGAATGCTATGAGTTACTCTGGTATCCGAATACTTACAAATTCGCCAGGGGCTTGGCTGTGACGCCCTCGATGCGGCTATATCTCCCACGTGTCGAAGCACGACTTAGAGGCATAACCGCATTGAAAGCAATGTCGCAAGTGAGGTAATCTTCACACAACCCATGTAATACAAAAGGGAAAGAGATACATAGTTGGCTTACAATCGCCACTTCACACAATTACATGAATAAAGCATTACATCATCCACATACAATCAAGGTCCTACTACGGAACCAAAATAAAAGAAGACTACCCCAAATGCTACACAGATCCTCGATCGTCCCAACTGGGCTCCACTACTGATCAACTGAAACGAAACAACACAATGAATGAGATCTTCATCGAGCTCCTCCTTGAGCTCGTTTACGTCACCTGCACAGTATCATCGGCACCTGCAAACTGGTTTCGGAAGTATCTGTGAGTCACGGGGACTCAGCAATCTCGCACCCTCGTGATCAAGACTATTTAAGCTTATGGGAAGGGTAAAAGGTATGAGGTGGAGCTGCAGCAAGCGACTAGCATATATGGTGGCTAACATATGCAAAAGAGAGCGAGAAGAGAAGAAAAAAGCACGGTCGAGAAACTATGATCAAGAAGTGATCCTAGAACAACCTACGTCAAGCATAACTCCAACACCGTGTTCACTTCCCGGACTACGCCGAGAAGAGACCATCACGGTTACACACTCGGTTGATGCATTTTAATTAAGATCAACTTCAGGTTTTCTACAACCGGACATTAACAAATTCCCATCTGCCCATAACCGCGGGCACGGCTTTCGAAAGTTCAAAACCTTGCAGGGGTGTCCCAACTAAGCCCATCACAAGCTCCCACAGTCAACGAAGGATATTCCTTCTCCCAAGACAATCCGATCAGACTCGGCATCCCGGTTACAAGACATCCTCGACAATGGTAAAACAAGTCCAGCAAGACCGCCCGATGCGCTGACATCCCGATAGGAGCTGCGCATATCTCGTTCTCAGGGCAACACCGGATAAGCAATCCGTACAACTAAAACCAGCCCTCGAGTTTCCCCGAGGTGGCGCTGCAAGGGGCTCTAGTTTGGACCAACACTTAGACAAGCACTGGCCTGGGGGGGGGGGGGTAAAAAAAAAAGGACCCTCGGGATGCGCGACTCCCAAGGGAAAAAGGCTAGGTGGCGAATGGTAAAACCAAGGTTGGGCCTTGCTGGAGGAGTTTTATTCAAGCGAACTGTCAAGGGGTTCCCATTATAACCCAACCGTGTAAGGAACGCAAAATCCGGAAACATAACACCGATATGACGGAAACTAGGGCGGCAAGAGTGGAACAAAACACTAGGCATAAGGCCGAGCCTTCCATCCTTTACCAAGTATATAGATGCATTAATTAAATAAGAGATATTGTGATATCCCAACAAAAATATCCATGTTCCAACAAGGAACAAACTCCAATCGTCACCTTCAACTAACAACACTATAAGAGGGGCTGAGCAAGGCGGTAACATAGCCAAACAATGGTTTGCTAGGACAAGGTGGGTTAGAGGCTTGGCTTAACGACATGGGAGGCATGATATAGCAAGTGGTAGGTATCGCATCATAGGCATAGCAAAAGAGCGAGCATCTAGCAAGCAAAGATAGAAGTGATTTCGAGGGTATGGTCATCTTGCCTGAGATCCCGCAAGGAAGAAGAGCAAGTCCATCAAGAAGACAAACGGACGAAGTCGAACGGACCCTCACAAACGCGACATTATCGGAACCAACCCAAAGAAGCAACACCGGAAAGAAGCAAACAATCATGGTAAACAACCATCACATAAACATGGCATGATGCACAATCAAGTATGATGCATGTCCGGTTTAAAGAAGCATGGCATGGCAAAATGCACAAACAACCCTACAAATTAAGTGGAGCTCAATATGCAACGGAGTTGCATATTGAAGAAAATACCACATGACTTATTTAGTTCCCTCTCGTTTATGTACCCAACAATATTAAATGTTGTTAGCATGGCAAGAGGTGAAGCATAATGAAACTATCTATCTAGGCAAGTTTAAATGAGGCCGGAACAACAAAACAACAAGTCCGGAAACTCCTGATGTGCATATTTTGGTTATGGTACTGTTTTGTCCTAAACACAATTTTAGGGTTGTTAAACATGCAAAGTAAGTACACCATGATAAACTAGGCAAAATTCTACCCCATTTACATATAAAGATTAATTAAAACCGAGCTACGGTTAATTAGTTATGAATTAAAGCATTCTAGCATGGCATAAGAGTAAATCTACACAAACAGCAATTTAATCATTTTAAACATGGGTCAAAGTGACATATTATGAAACTAGACACAATTTTAAGCATTTTCCATATATGAAGTTTTTACATATGATGCATGGTTTGAGAGTTATTATATGCATGATCAAGAGAGACCTTTCTGTAAAACAGCGCAATTCGGGATAATAGGGAAAAATCGTTCAGGCAGAAAAATATAGAGCTGGGCCGAATCTTGAGCGCTGCTCACATTGGGCTGGACTGGTTAGTGGAAGAGGCCTGCTGGCATGCGGCTGGACATGCCGGATCTGGCTGGGCCTTCCACGCGCTGGAGCTGGGCCGGGCCACCTTGGTACTGGTTGGATCGAACGAGGGAGGGGGAGCGGTCAATGCAAGCGGTCGTCTCGCTCGACCACCAGCGAAACAAAGGACGGCAGAGGCGCGATGCGGGGTAGGGGCGTGAACTCTGGCTCCTCGACGCGAAGACCACCGACGGCGACGGAGCTTGGCGAGGCGGAGACTCCGGTGGGCGATGCGGTCAACAGGGACTAGCTTCGGGCGTAGGGAAGGTCCAGGAGCGGGACGACGGACTGATGCAGGGCAGCAGCAGGTTCAGTACAGGGGTGCAGCGGCAGCGTGGGACTTGCCGCGGCGGGCACTGCGCTGGAGAGGAAGCAGGCTTGGCGCGGCAGGAGGTGGGGCCCCAAGCTGACAGGGCGCAGACGCGGCCTAAGCAGGCAGACGATGACGAAGCAGCACCGGTGGCAGAAACTTGGTGAGAGGCGAGGGACTTGGGCGAGGGAAGTGGTCACGCTGGTCACGCCGGACCAGAGCAACGGTGGCATCCTTCAACGGGAAAGAGACTGATGGTGGCCGGGGTCACCGGAGTGGTGGCCGGACGGCGCGACGGCTCCCATGGCGGCTACTGTTGCCTGAAGAAAGAGAGGACAGAGAGAATTGAGAGAAGAACAGGGGAAAGAGAGCTGAGAGAGAGACAGCGGGGAAGTAGAAGGGCGCGAGGGGTCCCTGGAGGAGGAGGTCATGGGGTCGAGGACGACGGATCCGTCTGTTCCCGAGGTGGATCCGGCGCGAAACGACGACTGCCGATGCCTGAACCTCCTGGATGCCATGGCAGACTTGCTAGGAGGTCTCTGCGAGGAGAGGCTAGGATGGATCGGCGCTGCGAGGGAATTTGGGCAGGTGGATGCGGGATGGATCCCGAGGAAGGAGAGGAGTGGTTGGCCAGCGGCGGCGCGATGGGACAAGAGGGCTAGAATTTAGGGTTTCAGGTTTATATAGTGAGTGGGTCTATAAGCAGACTAATGGAAGCCCTTCGATCTAAAACAGACGGCTGAGAAAAAATAGGTTAGGAAGTCGAATAAACAAAACGGAGACGTTTTGTAGATGTTTGGGGATGATCCGGACACAACGGTAACGACTGTCCGAGTCGGGTCCGGGACAACTTTCGGACGCGCGCGCGAGGAGGTCCGCGGACTGACGAGAGAGCCTAGGTTAGGCCTGGCGGTAGGTAGTGAGCTGTGTAGACCGTCTCGAGCTGAGAGAAGAGAAGAGAGGGAGGCCCGGCGACTGTTTCCGGAGACCGAAAACGTCCAACGTTTTGACCGACTACTATTGCCGCTATATTTATTCGTTGGGGCGTCAAACAGACTCCAAATGCGATGAAACTTGGCAAGCGGTCTATCTACACTATAATAAGACCACACGCCAACTTTCAACCCATTCCGAGAACATTTTCCATCCACTTATAAAAATACTATTTCGGACATGCCGCGGGCGCGTGCAAGTGTGGTTGGGCTCGGAACTGACAACGGACGGAACTGGGGAACCCGGACAGATGCAATTTTCGAAAACATGATGTTGGAATGCACATGTTTACATGGCAAGATGCAACATGCAAGCGAATGACAAGGCAACAACAGCGAATAACTGGAAGACACCTGGCGCAACGGTCTCGGGGCGTTACAACACTCCACCACTACGAGAGGATCTTGTCCCGAGATCTAGAATGGCACCAGAGGGAAAAACAGAAGAGAAAGAGAGGGGTAAAAATAAGTTGCTTCTTTGACAAACGAGTGAAACCAAAGAACCTTGAGTAGGTTAAGCCATAAAAATAAAGCATACAACGAAGATGAACGAATTTGAGAACACTCCGTTAGAAAAGAGGAACAAGGTTCAATACTAGAACCTTGTAGGTTGAAAGACATAAGAATAAAGGTTGCAATGAACAAGAAGCACATGCAAACACTCTAGTTGAAAGAAGGAGCACACGAAACGATAGAGATCAAATACGAAAACACTCCGGTTGGAAATGGAAGGAATTGAACATGATCTTGACAAGATGAGAGGATACTTGAAAAGAGGACGCGACACTCCGGTTAAATGGATAAGCACGAATCAAACACGATCCTGACAAGACAAGAAGATTGGTTGAAGAGAGCAACTTCACAATGCCTCCAGAAGAAAGAAATAGAATATAGATAATTGAAAGAAAAGAATGGAGAAGAAAATGCCAACTTCTGTCACAAAGAACTTGAGAAGGCATCCTTAGGAGAAGGGTCGAACGGAGTTGTTGGAAAAACCACCAACGAAAAGGATAAGCTTGATATGGGCTTATGGACAACATCTCACCACTATGAGGTGAAATTCTGCCACTAACGGGAAAAAATAGATTGGACTGAAATGAGCAAGGAGATGAGAAGCTTATTACACCAGAAGGATAAATGAACTTGGTTCATATATAAGCACCATAAAAGTAACAATCCTTAGGGGAAGCTTCAGGTGAAATATAACCCAAGATAACTCCAACAAAGAGGTTGATGGATTTAAAAATATCTCATTCTTAACAACATGTGAATCATGAAACATGAACTCAGATTATCAAGAATGACATAATACCACCTCAAAAGATAAGGTAAAAAGAATTGCACTCCGGATTGCAAGAATAAGAAAACTTGAAGTATATCTTGGCGGATCATAGCTTCGAGAGATATCTTGAAGAACAATTGAAGAATGAAAAGAATCCTTGACGAACCACCATGAGGAACTCCGGTGAAAAAAGGATGATTAAACAAAAGGAAAGAGAAGTTGAAAACACAAGGTGAAACCTTGTAATGATTTAGATGGATCTCCGTGGTGATATAATTGCGAGAGGTTGGAACTCCGAGAAAGAAAAGATGAACCAAAAGAAAATCAAGAATTTGATGAACATCCGGAATAAGGAATTAAATCACTTGGATTCAACAAGAATAAGAATTACATTATGCTTATCCTTCATCAATTTAAATTGATGACGAGAAAACGGATTTGGCATACTTCTTATTCTCGTTGAAAAAGGATTAAGAGAGATACCGATAACTTGATAAGGTCTTCAACGAAGCACCGGTAGGATTGAAACAACGAATGAATTCATATGAAAACGAAGGAAGAAGAATCTTGAATAGCCACCATAAGAATTAAAAATGATCAAGGAAAATATAGCGAAACATCGGGAATAATTAGAGAACGAATGAAGATACTTGAGGGGATTTAGATACATGAGAACGAAGAGATCACGACCTGATTAGAGAAAACTTGAACGATGCACCGGTAAGATTTGGAGAACAATAGCTGAAAGCTAAGAATGAATAAACCTGAAATGATGGCCTTCGGAGAATCAAACTGAAAAGACTCTTGAATTGCTCCAGATGGGTGAAAAAAATTCTCACAATTGAAAACAATTATGAGAGGATGGCATCAAGCTAGAACCATGAATCTTGAAGAGAATGGAGCAAGATGTAAGAGAAAAATCTTCTTCGGTTTTCAAAATCTGAGAATTACGACGAGAAACACGACCATGAATTATTTAGACACTCCGGAAGAAATCAAAAACGAAGAGGTTGAGCCAACGATGAAAAGAATTTGAAAGATCTAGGAGAAAGACATGTGACTGATGACAATTCATTCTTACATAAAACTTGAAAAAAAAATAAGAATAACTCCGGAAAAGAATTAGAAGTGTCAGGTAAGATCCTGGGAAAAGACCTGTGGGTTAGGGCCCACTGAGAAGAAACACCTTTGAAACGATTGCTTGAAAAGAGAGATTGCACCGGTTAAATAAAATGGCTTGAATGAGAAAACAACCTCGGAATAGGTTTGAACGGATCTTGAAGGAAAAGACGAGCCTTCTGAGATATCTTCAGCACTCCGGAATAATTGAATAGCGAGAAATGACTGAATATGATGAGCACCGACATGAGAAGGTATTTGAAACGAGGAAAAGGGATATGATCAACACCAAAAGCTTGAATTGGTTCCACTGGAGAAGGAAAAGAATGAAGAATGATGAACTAGTAGAGAATCTTCAAGAGAACCACCGGGTAAGACCACTGATTGAAAAGAATGAAGAGACTTCACAACCATAAAATGGATACTTGATAAGAAAATCTGAGTCCTTAAAGGAAAAGGGTGGGAGGGCGGGAAAACAAAGGAAACTTGGGACGGATGAAACGAACACCGTTGAGAAAGCTGAGATTGAATCTTGCGGATGTTGAAAATGAACGGATCCGCTTGAAGAGAAGCACACCGGTTGAAAAAGAATTAACATGACAATCTCGATGATCCAGAAGGATTAGTATTCACATAGGAATATGAGAACACCGTTTAGGAAAGGTATGGAATCAACATTTGACTTCGAAGCAACTGGAATACCACAACTGAAAACAAAAACAAGGATTGGCTTGCAGAATAAGCTGGAACAAACATATGATAGAGATTTTGTCCGAAGTTTTTGTGGTGGGGCCTACACGGGCTCGATCGTACAACACCATCATGTACAAGGCAGTGCACATGACATACGAACCGTCCCCAAGTCAGCATAGCCAAGGACTCTTTAAGACACAACGAGACCACTGTAAAACCAACATGGATAGGCGGACCACTAGACGTCGAACCCCAAATTCATATCATACATCTGTCGGAAAGATATCCTAAGAGCTACTTGAATTCCCACTTATAAACTCCCGAAACTTTCCGGTTATGCAATCAAGTGTTGGGGATACAGGGGAAGCATAATATCTCACCCAAAACTAACAAATCCTACATCCAGCTGTATCCATCCTTCAACACATAACCAAGAAACCTTCGGAAATCATTTACCTCAACCTTCGAAAAGCATCCGTTATATGAGTTATGGCAATACTCCCGAACTCCCGCCCCAGTACTGGGTGGCGTCGAGGTTATCTCACCAACAACTACATAAAAGAGATTTTCGATGTCGGCGAACTCAGGTATTCCAGAATTGCAACGTTAAAATTGTGACGACAACACCTCGGAGCTCAACTCCCCGGGACACTGCCACAACCCCTAAATGTCAGGAGGCACCAAGAACAATGTTCTCGTCACAAAACCATCGGAACGATTCCAAGATACCCGCGTGATCCTAATTTTTTTTGTGAAATTTGAGGAGAGAAGAGTCAAAACTCTACGTCAGGATGCCTCACCAGAGCGATGAAGGGACTGAGGAGTAAAAGAATTCCTAACTCTCCGATATGTATAATCCTAAATGACTCAAGACATTTTTCTAGACTCAAGAACGCCAACTATTTGATCAAGCAGGGGGCTCCTAAGGTCGGGGAAGGCTCTGATACCAACTTGTGACGCCCTCGATGCGGTTATATCTCCCACGTGTCGAAGCACGACTTAGAGGCATAACCGCATTGAAAGCAATGTCGCAAGTGAGGTAATCTTCACACAACCCATGTAATACATAAGGGAAAGAGATACATAGTTGGCTTACAATCGCCACTTCACACAATTACATGAATAAAGCATTACATCATCCACATACAATCAAGGTCCGACTACGGAACCAAAATAAAAGAAGACTACCCCAAATGCTACACAGATCCTCGATCGTCCCAATTGGGCTCCACTACTGATCAACTGAAACAAAACAACACAATGAACGAGATCTTCATCGAGCTCCTCCTTGAGCTCGGTTGCGTCACCTGCACGGTATCATCGGCACCTGCAAACTGGTTTTGGAAGTATCTGTGAGTCACGGGGACTCAGCAATCTCGCACCTCGCGATCAAGACTATTTAAGCTTATTGGAAGGGTAAAAGGTATGAGGTGGAGCTGCAGCAAGCGACTAGCATATATGGTGGCTAACATACGCAAAAGAGAGCGAGAAGAGAAGGCAAAAGCACGATCGAGAAACTATGATCAAGAAGTGATCCTAGAACAACCTACGTCAAGCATAACTCCAACACCATGTTCACTTCCCGGATTCCGCCGAGAAGAGACCATCACGGTTACACACGCGGTTGATGCATTTTAATTAAGATCAACTTCAGGTTTTCTACAACTGGACATTAACAAATTCCCATCTGCCCACAACCGTGGGCACGACTTTTGAAAGTTCAAAACCTTGCAGGGGTGTCCCAACTTAGCCCATCACAAGCTCCCATGGTCAACAAAGGACATTCCTTCTCCCAAGACAATCCGATCAGACTCGGCATCCCGGTTACAAGGCATCCTCGACAATGGTAAAACAAGTCCAGCAAGAACGCCCGATGCGCCGTCATCCCGATAGGAGCTGCACATATCTCGTTCTCAGGGCAACACCGGATAAGCAATCCGTACAACTAAAACCAGCCCTCGAGTTTCCCCGAGGTGGCGCTGCAAGGGGCTCTAGTTTGGACCAACACTTAGACAAGCACTGGCCCCGGGGGGGGGGGGGTAAAAAAAAGATGACCCTCGGGATGCGTGACTCCCAAGGGAAAAAGGCTAGGTGGCGAATGGTAAAACCAAGGTTGGGCCTTGCTGGAGGAGTTTTATTCAAAGCGAACTGTCAAGGGGTTCCCATTATAACCCAACCGTGTAAGGAACACAAAATCCGGGAACATAACACCGATATGACGGAAACTAGGGCGGCAAGAGTGGAACAAAACACTAGGCACAAGGCCGAGCCTTCCACCCTTTACCAAGTATATAGATGCATTAATTAAATAAGAGATATTATGATATCCCAACAAAAATATCCATGTTCCAACGAGGAACAAACTCCAATCATCACCCGCAAGTAACAACGCTATAAGAGGGGCTGAGCAAGGCGGGAACATAGCCAAACAACGGTTTGCTAGGACAAGGTGGGTTAGAGGCTTGGCTTAATGACATGGGAGGCATGATATAGAAAGTGGTAGGTATTGCAGCATAGGCATAGCAAAAGAGCGAGCATCTAGCAAGCAAAGATAGAAGTGATTTCGAGGGTATGGTCATCTTGCCTGAGATCCCGCAAGGAAGAAGAGCGAGTCCATGAAGAAGACAAACGGACAAAGTCGAACGGACCCTCACAAATGCGACATTATCGGAACCGACCCGAAGAAACAACACCGGAAAGAAGCAAACAATCATGGTAAACAACCATCACATAAACATGGCATGATGCACAATCAAGTATGATGCATGTCCGGTTTAAAGAAGCATGGCATGGCAAAATGCACAAACAACCCTACAAATTAACTGGAGCTCAATATGCAACGGAGTTGCATATTGAAGAAAATACCACATGACTTATTTAGTCCCCTCTCGTTTATGTACCCAACAAGATTAAATGTTGTTAGCATGGCAAGAGGTGAAGCATAATGAAACTATCTATCTAGGCAAGTTTAAATGAGGCCGGAACAACAAAACAACAAGTCCGGAAAACTCCTCATGTGCATATTTTGGTTATGGTACTGTTCAGTCCTAAACACAATTTTAGGGTTGTTAAACATGCAAAGTAAGTACACCATGATAAACTAGGCAAAATTCTACCCCATTTACATATAAAGATTAATTAAAACCGAGCTACGGTTAATTAGTTATGAATTAAAGCATTGTAGCATGGCATACGAGTTAATCTACACAAACAGCAATTTAATCATTTTAAACATGGGTCAAAGTGACATATTATGAAATTAGACCCAATTTTAAGCATTTTTCATCTATAAAGTTTTTACATATGATGCATGGTTTGAGAGTTATTATATGCATGATCAAGAGAGACCTTTCTGTAAAACAGCGCAATTCGGGATAATAGGGAAAAATCGTTCAGGCAGAAAAATATAGAGCTGGGCCGAATCTGGAGCGCTGCTCACATTGGGCTGGCCCGGTTGGTGGAAGAGGCCTGCTGGCATGTGGCTGGACAGGCCGGATCTGGTTGGGCCTTCCACGCGCTGGAGCTGGGCCGGGCCACCTTGGAGCTGGTTGGATCAAACAAGGGAGGGGGAGCGGTCAACGCGAGCGATCGTCTCGCTCGACCACCAGCAGAACAGAGGACGGCAGAGGCGCGATGCGGGGCAGGGGCGTGAACTCCGGCTCCTCGACGCGAAGACCACCGGCGGCGATGGAGCTTGGCGAGGCGGAGACTCCGGCGGGCGATGCGGTCAATGGGGACTAGCTTGGGGCGCAGGGAAGGTCCAGGAGCGGGACAACGGACTCATGCAGGGCAGCAGCTGGTTCAGTACAGGGGCGCAGCGGCGGCGTGGAACTTGCCATGACGGGCGCTGCGCTGGAGAGGAAGCAGGGTTGGCGCGGCAGGAGGTGGGGCCCCGGGCTGACAGGGCGCAAACCAGGCCTAAGCAGGCAGACGATGACGAAGCAGCGCCGGCGATAGAAACTTGGCGCGAGGCGAGGGAATTGGGCGAGGGAAGTGGTCGCGCTGGTCACGCCGGACCAGAGCGACGGCGGTGTCCTTCGACGGGGAAGAGACTGATGGTGGCCAGGGTCACCGGAGTGGTTGCCGGACAACGCGACGGCTCCCACGGCGGCTACTGTTGCCTGAAGAAAGAGAGGACAGAGAGAATTGAGAGAAGAACAGGGGAAAGAGAGCTGAGAGAGAGACAACGGGGAAGTAGAAGGGCGCGAGGGGTCCCTGGAGGAGGAGGTCATGGGGTCGAGGACGACGGATCCGTCCGTTCCCGAGGTGGATCCGGCATGAAACGGCGGCTGCTGATGCCTGAACCTCCTGGATGCCATGGCAGACTCGCTAGGAGGTCTCTGCGAGGAGAGGCTGGGATGGATCGGCGCTGCGAGGGAATTTGGGTAGGTGGATGCGGGATGGATCCCGAGGAAGGAGAGGAGTGGTTGGCCAGCGGCGGCGCGATGGGACAAGAGGGCTAGAATTTAGGGTTTCAGGTTTATATAGTGAGTGGGTCTATACGCAGACTAATGGAAGCCCTTCGATCTAAAACAGACGGCTGAGAGAAAATAGGTTAGGAGGTCCAATAAACAAAACGGAGACGTTTTGTAGATGTTTGGGGATGATCCGGACAAAACGGTAACGACTGTCCGGGTCGGGTCCGGGACAACTTTTGGACACGCGCGCGAGGAGGTCCGCGGAATGCCGAGAGAGCCTACGTTAGGCCTGGCGGTAGGTAGTGAGCTGTGTAGACGGTCTCGAGCTGAGAGAAGAGAAGAGAGGGAGGCCCGACGACTATTTCCGGAGACCGAAAACATCCGACGTTTTGACCGGCTACTATTGCCGCTATATTTATTCGTTGGGGCGTCAAACGGACTCCAAATGCGATGAAACTTGGCAGGCGGTCTATCTACACTATAATAATACCACACACCAACTTTCAACCCATTCCGAAAACATTTTCCGTCCACTTATAAAAATACTATTTCGGACATGCCGCGGGCACATGCAAGTGTGGTTGGGCTCGGAACGGACAACAGACGGAACTGGGGAACCCGGACGGATGCAAGTTTCAAAAACATGATGATGCAATGCACATGATGACATGGCAAGATGCAACACTCAAGCGAATGACAAGGCAACAACAACGAATAACTGGAAGACACCTGGCGCAACGGTCTCGGGGCGTTACATTGGCCCTGAGCAGCCACTCGTGTTCGCCTTCGGCGGCGGTGGTGGAACTGTCCGGAAGGAGAGTCCTTCCCTTCTTGGACCCTTCGGCTTCCCCAGTTGGGCGGCCTTCCTTTTCTTGTCTCCCCCAACTGAAGGGGGAGCATCTTCTTCTTCCTCCTCGTCTTCAGGGGAGGAGTGTGTCGCAGAGTTATCGGACGATGAGTCCGATGACGCCTGGCGTCGGGAACTCTTTCGGGTTCCCTTGGCCTTCTTGGTCTTCTCCGACACCTTGTAAGGAGCCGGAGTCAGCATCTTCGTCAAGAGAGCGTTTGCTGGGCCTTCGGGCAAAGGAGCCGGACAGTCGATCTGTCCGGCCGTCCCCTGCCAGTCCTATCAAAGGTACGGGAGCTTAGATCCCGCATAGAGTCAAACTATGGAAAAAACAACTATCCTGTGAGAGGTAAAACAGCTTACCACGCTGGCTTGGCGCTTCGCGCAGAATCCGCGATCCTCGGTAGTGGGAGGGGGAACCTCAGCACCCTTGAATAGCACCTTCCAGGCATCCTCGTGAGTTGTGTCGAAGAGCCTGTTCAGAGTTCGGTGCTGGGCCGGGTCGAACTCCCACAAGTTGAAAGCCCGTTGTTGGCACGGGAGGATCCGGCGGATGAGCATGACCTGGACTACGTTGACGAGTTTGAGCTTCTTGTTCACCATGTTTTGAATACATGTCTGGAGTCCAGTCAGCTCTCCCGAACTACCCCAGGACAGGCCCTTCTCTTGCCAGGAGGTGAACCGTGTGGGGATGCCAGATCGGAACTCGGGGGCCGCTACCCATTTAGGGTCAAGCGGCTCGGTGATGTAGAACCACCCCGATTGCCACCCCTTTACGGTCTCTACGAAGGAGCCCTCAAGCCATGTGACATTGGGCATCTTACCCACCATGGCGCCTCCGCACTCCGCCTGGCGGCCGCTCACTACCTTCGGCTTGACATTGAAGGTCTTCAGCCATAAGCCGAAGTGGGGCTTGATGCGGAGGAAGGCCTCGCACACGACGATAAACGCCGAGATGTTGAGGATGAAGTTCGGGGCCAGATTGTGGAAATCTAGGCCGTAGTAGAACATGAGCCCCCGGACGAATGTGTGGAGAGGGAATCCCAGTCGGCGGAGGAAATGGGTAAGGAACACTACCCTCTCATGGGGCCTGGGGGTGGGGATGAGCTGCTCCTCATCTGGGAGCCGGTGCGCGATGTCGTCGGGCAGATATCCGGCTCTCCTCAGCTTCTTGATGTGTCCCTCCGTGACGGAGGAGACCATCCACCTGCCTCCCGCTCCGGACATGGTTGGAGAAGGTTGAGGTGGGAAGTGCGGATTTGGGCGCTGGAGCTCGAGTGCGCGAAAATGGATGAGCAAAGGAGGAAGAAGGCGTGGATGAAAAGGTGAATCCTTATCCCTTTATATGGGCGGACGAAACTATGCATCCCCACTAGCATAGTAAAACTCGCTTATCCCCCAAGCACCGTAATCGATGGCGCGGTTGGGTTACCCACGCCCGTATTAATGAGAATCCCGTAATAAGGGGGACACGATCTCTGCTTTGACAAGACGTGTCAAAAAACTGCCTCGCGTTATGTGCGGGGCTAGTTAAAGGAAACGGTTCGAATAATCACCAGGCCATGGCATAATGTCGTGTTGCCAAAACAAGTCAGCAAATTGGATTTGTGGAAATATTATTCTCTCTACGGTGGTATGTGGAACTTATTTTGCAGGGTCGGACTCTATCCTTGTATTCAAATTCTTCCGTGGTGTATTCGGAGGAGGAACCCGTCTTGCAATGCCGAAGACAATATTGCACGACGGACTCATCGTCATTGGAGCCTGGTTCAGGGGCTACTGAGGGAGTCCTGGATTAGGGGTTCTCCGGAAAGCCGGACTATATCCTTTGGCCAGACTGTTAGACTATGAAGATACAAGATTGAAGACTTCGTCTCGTGTCCGGATGGGACTCTACTTGGCGTGGAAGGCAAGCTAGGCAATACGGATATGTACATCTCCTCCTTTGTAACCGACCTTGTGTAACCCAAGCCCCCTCCATTGTCTATATAAACCGGAGGGTTTTAGTCCGTAGGACAACATACAATCATACCATAGGGTAGCTTCTAGGGTTTAGCCTCTCTGATCTCATGGTAGATCCACTCTTGTACTACCCATATCATCAATATTAATCAAGCAGGACGTAGGGTTTTACCTCCATCAAGAGGGCCCGAACCTGGGTAAAACATCGTGTCCCCTGCCTCCTGTTACCATCCGCCTTAGATGCACAGTTTGGGACCCCCTACCCGAGATCCGCTGGTTCTGACACCAACACAGTGACTGGTCACTTCAAGGGTTATCAGGTGGACCATATAGACCGGCGAAAGAATGAAGCGGCGGACGCTTTAAGTCGTCTTGGTTCTCAGCGTAAACCAGTTCCGCCAAATGTCTTTGTTGATGTATTGCATAATCCGTCAGTCAAGGTACCAACCGAAGAAGAGTTGGCTATTCCAGATCCGGAGGCTCAATTGATGGCAGCTTTGCACGTCATACCGGATTGGACAATCCCATATCTGGCTTACATGAACCGGGGCGAGTTACCAGACGATGAAACGTTGGCTCGACAGATAATCCGGCGTTCCAAGTCCATGAACATACTCAACGGGGAGTTACATCATTACAACATTTCAGGAGCAATTCAACGTTGTGTTTCTCCTCAAGAGGGTTGTGAGATTTTGCGAGAAATCCATGAAGGAGATTGCGGTCACCACGCCGGGTCAAAATCTTTGGTTGCTAAAGCTTTTCGCCACGGTTTTTACTGGTTGACAGCGCATGCTGATGCGGAGGATTTAGTCAAGAGATGTGACGGTTGTCAAAAATTTGCCCGCCGTGCGCACATTCTGGCTCAAGAGCTGAGGATGATTCCAATAACTTGGCTGTTTGCGACTTGGGGGCTTGATATGGTTGGACCCTTCAAGCGATCCAAGGACAAAAAGACCCACCTGTTAGTAGCAGTTGATAAATTTACCAAATGGGTGGAGGCAGAACCAATTAGTAAGTGTGATGCGGCCACGACGGTTAAGTTCATCAAAAAAGTGATATTCCGGTTTGGCTTTCCACACAGTATTATAACTGATAATGGTACTAACCTGTCAAAAGGGGAGATGGAGGAATTTTGCCAACGTGAGCACATCCGGCTCGATCTAGCATCAATGGCTCACCCCCAGTCTAATGGTCAAGCGGAGAGGGAAAATCAAGAAATTCTACGAGGTATCAAACCCAGGCTTATGGTTCCTTTAAAGCGGACACCGGGTTGTTGGGTTGAGGAGCTACCTTTTGTGTTATGGAGCATCAACACCACACCCAATAGGTCTACGTGTTACACACCTTTCTTCATGGTTTATGGAGCGGAGGCAGTTCTTCCTAGTGACATCCGTCACGACTCGCCCCGTGTGACAGCCTACGTTGAAGCTGATAATGAGAAGGAACATCAAGATTCCCTGGAGCTGTTGGATGAAGAGCGTGATCTTACAGCAGCACGTTCGGCGATTTATCAACAAGATCTCCGACGTTATCACAGCCGCCGGGTTAAGACCAGAACCTTTCAAGAAGGCGATTTGGTGCTCCGGCTCATCCATGATCAGACTGATATGCACAAGCTATCCCCACCTTAGGAAGGACCCTTTGTGGTCAGCAAGAATCTGCACAATGGGTCTTACTACCTCATTGATGTTCGAGAGCACAAAGACTCACGTAAATCGAAGGAGGAGACCAAGCGGCCATGGAACATAGCTCTTCTTCGGCCTTACTATACTTGAAGCCATTGGCTCTTCATATGTACATATTTATGATGATGTATATATATCATATATTAAACTGGAGCCTCTGTTACAGCGGGGTATCTGTTCTTTTTACATCCTGTGTGTGCTTACAAGAGTTTACTGACAAAGCGGAGTTTTTGTTAATCCGGTCTCAGCAGCCGCACGGATATAAAGAAAATCACTAGGGGGCTTGGTCATATCTGAACCATAGCTACACCTCTTGATCGGTTTGACACCATGAAGGGATATCACTAGGGGGCTTGGTTGTTGTCACACCATAGCTACACCTCCTGATAGGCGTTTAAGCCACAAAAGAAAAATATGTGGAGCCAAAGAGAGTGTTGCACAAAGCACAGACTCAAACATGGGCACACACTGAGGACAGCTCACAAAGTTACTTGGGGGCTCTTTTTGCAAAGCAACAAAGAGTTTGAAAGGACCCTTGTAATTGGATATCAAGCCACGGCTTGGAAGCCTGGTCTATTCACCTAAAACCCCGGGTTAACCTGCCTTCATCAAGTAATCCACTCCTGTCCAGGTAATCGTGGTATGACCCTCCGAACGTTTGACAAGTCAATCTTTTACAGACCCTGAACTTGTCAAAGTTAAAACGACGATTGGTTAATTGGAGGCCCATCTCAAAAGGCTTTGTTAAATGGTTTAACTTAGAGGCCTGGCAGCCCATGAAAAGCCTCGATTTGGAGCCTGGCAGCTCGTAAAAAGCCTTGCATATTTCCTTTTTTGAGTTTTATTTGTTGAAATTCATAAGTGTCTTCTGATAACCCGGCGTCCTTGACCCGGCTTGCCTTTCAAACTACAAGTTGTCGGCACATGATCAGTTATAAACCGGTGTCCGTTGACCCGGTCTGGTTTGACTAAATCGCTAGTGCTATAAAGAAAACCCGGTAATTATCCCGGCCCGGTTTATTATATAATCCAACATTATAAGGATGGGGTTATCAACGTTCCGGATTGGTATTAACACCTTTGCCTTATACACCGTTGGTCAACCAATGAGGTATGTTGCACATATTGCTTTTTATACAAACACTTCGATTATTCATCTACGTATTGTATACTTGTTGGGCATCATGACCCGTCTAGCAGTAAAACGCTAGATACTTTTAAGTTGTTGTACTCAGGAACACAATTCGTCATGGGCTATGCATAAATATATCCCAAAAGGTGGCACAAGTTGTCACGAGGTATTACGAAACATGCTCGATGGCATGGCAGATAACAGAGTTTTGGCTATCTTATTATAAGAAGCTTTCAAAGCGGCTCCAATGGCATAATTGTTTTTCAAAATATCAGCACACGATAGCCAGTAAACCGGCGACCGGTTTAAGACGCTGCGTCTGGACGGTTTGATGGTTGAGGGTCAGTTGGTGTGGGCACTTCTTCATCCCTCCCCAGACGCTGGTAATCAACCGTTGACCAATCGATTCCGGTTAAAGCTTGAAATACTGCCTCTTCATGGATAAGATTGGATGGGTTAACATCAGGAGCGTAAGTGTGCTTATGAATAGGAGGGACAAGTTCTTCAACTTCATGGATTTCGGCAGGCTATCTGTGTCTTCGGCCAACTTGCTGGATACTGGCCGCATCTCTTTGGTCAGCCGCCGGAGGTGATCATTGTTGAAGTTTGAACTGTGCTCCTTCACGCCTGGGTATCCTTTAATGATATCCTCCGCTTCAAGGTCTGGAATCCAGGCTTTGGCTCGAATAAGTGCGGTTAAAGCTCCTGCTCTGGCAGCTGCCTTCTTCAATTCGGCAATCCGGGCTGGTAACATGGCCAGCTTCTCTAGTGTTTCTTTTATCAAGGTTGGGGCCAGTTTGTTGTAAGCCGCCGTGCAAATAGCCCGCTGAGACCCAGAGTACAACTGTTCAATCAAAGTATACGTCGCTTTGAGCTTCATCCGCATGTCTGTACCAAGATGAGCAATCCGAGTGCCTGCCAAGGGTTTATATCAACATTCTGGTCAGAGATAAGGTCCATTGACTTGCGCAAAACACATAAGTAGATACTTACCAAAGATAGTAGAAGTCATAGCATTGATGTGCCATTTCAAGCCAGCTAGTTCATCTACAATTGGTTTCAGGGTTGCCTCGGCATCTTCAGCTCTTTTGGTTAAACCGGATTTTTCGGTTTCCTAGTTAGCAAGATCTTTGTTGAAATATTCCTTTAGCTTTTCCATTGCGGCCAGGGCTTGGGTCAGCTCCTCTTTGGCTTTTACAGCTTCTGCTTGTTGTGACTTCACATTCTCTTGCAAGTCAGAGTTTCGGGCATCTCTATTTCTCAGTTCAGCCTGCAACATTGAAGGTATATTAAACAACATGATATATATGTTCTAAGTACAAAGCGTATAACAAGTTATGCACTTCATACTTGGGGGCTAATGCCTATTTGCTCTAAAGTACTACATTTTATACAAGTCTCCAGAACAATGCAAGCATTATTCTGGACACTTGGGGGCTAATGTACGTCTGTTCTAAAACGGATGCATGGACTAAAACCCGGATTAACTTGCCAAGTTAAACCGGCCTTTGGGGGCTATGCTGCGGAAAGCTATCTAATTGTTTAAAGATGAGTCTTGGTTCTTATTAGAGACCTGACATTTTCAGGATCAATGATGAGAAACTTAAAGTGCTACAAAGACCCGGTTTATGATTAACATCATAAAACGGCCCTTGGGGGCTACTTGGGCTAGTATTTCAACTTTGAATCTACGAACAAAGGGAGATGAAAATACCTCATATCGCTCCATCAAATTCACCAAACTGGCTTCATAGTCCCGGTTTGAGTGAAGACGGTTCAAGAAGCCAGAGTGAAGTTCTTCAGCGTTGAGATGAGCATAATTTGATAAATCACTACTCCATTTGCCTTTTTCCCTAGCAGCCTACTCTTCTTTGGCACTATGTTGAGCCAAGATTACGGGATGGCCAGGAGGGCTATGGCCCATTCTAGTAATGATAACATCGTCTCCTTGGCCTTCAGTGTGTTTGGCTGGTGATAATGGAGTCTCAGCATCTCTCACCGGACTAGGCCGGTTTGGCTCTGCCGGTTCAGTATCAGCCGCGGCAGGTTCAGTGTCTGTTGGTTCATCGGTGTTTTAGCCTTGAAGGGGCGGGTCGTCAGAAGCGGCTTCAGGATGAGGGCCTTCCGGTTCACAAGTCTGGTCCGGTTCGCCTCTCGGTTCTTCTTCAAAAGTGGCTGGGTCTTCGGGCGGATTGTTGACCCGAGCTTTCTTGCTGGGTCTGGCTTTGGCTCTGCAAACAAAATTAAAGAGAGGGTTAACATTTTATTCCAGATTTACAACATATTGAGATAAAAGGTTACAAAGCTTACCCAGCCACAGTTTTCAGAGGGGGGAGTTGAGTTGCTGTCGATTCACCAGAGGATGAGGGAGGTGTCACCTGATAATTTGAATCGGATGGATTAAGAGGTTGTCTGAAATAACCTGCCTTGGGATAAGAATTTTCAGGAGTAGGAGAGACCTCAGACCGGCGCTTCCGAACCGGGGTGTCAGGTAAACCCGTTGAAGTAACCTGTTGGCCACTGTGCCGGGTTGTCCGGCGAGCTTCATGCTGCTGAGTCTTCAAAATAAATGTTGGATCCAAATGAGCAAGAGGATGAGAAAAGCTTACTTTTCGGACTGCTTGATGGGTTTTTTGTGTTGGCTTAGAGCCTGAACCGGAGGAAAGGGTAATTACCTCAACATCATCAGCTTGACTGCCTTCTGCGTCCTCCTGAGGAAGATCATTGTTTATGAGATGCATGAAAAGGGAGCCAAGTGAGTCAAGTTCTACCTCAACTTCCGGATCATCAACATCATCATCAAGTTCCATGTTGATCCGGTCAGCCGTCTTCTGTTTTAACGTCCGTTTGACAGCTTTGGTTTTGGGGCGAGATGGTTTGACCGCTTTATCCCCGGTTGGCTTTGCTGCTTTTTCTACGGTTTTCTGTTTCCAGAAGGGATCATCACCCTATACATACATACACAGAATAAGGATTACAAGCGGCACAAATTAAAAGATATCAAAGATTAAAAGGAAGAATAGTGCTTACAGCAGGCGGTTTGTTCTTGGTATAGAAGGGATTCAAGCCGGTTTAACTACAGACTAGTTCTGATTCATTCAAAATTTTGTTTACACTTTCAGTGACTTCTTGATCAGTCACTTGAATGTTGCAATGGAGTTGAGGGTCTTCAACCTCACAAGTGTACTCACACATTAAACCGGGACGCCGGCTTAGCGGCAAGATGCTCCAAGATATCCAACAGCGCACGAAATCAACACCTGTTAAACCGTTGGCCATAAAAGCCCGGAGTTTGGCGAGTTGAGGGGCATATTTCGCCCTTTCTGTGGAACTTAAGCGTTGCGGCATCGGATGGGTGCTGGAAAGCCGGTGATCACGAAAGCCTGGGAGGGGGTTCTCATCTTCAGGAGAAGTGTCTCTGCAGTAAAACCAAGTCTGGTTCCATTCCTTTGGGTGGCTGTGCAGTTTGGCATGAGGAAATTCAACTTCTTTTCGCTTCTAAATTGAGACACAACCAAGTTCAGTGTTGGAGCCATTTACAAATTCCGTGCGCCGGTTTAGGTGAAAGAAGTCCCGGAACAGCTCCGCAGTTGGTTCTTCTTGTAAGTACACTTCACAGAAGACCTGGAAGTTGCATAGATTGGATACTGAGTTGGGCCCGATGTATTGAGGATGGAGTTGGAAATTGGCAAGCACATCTCGGTAAAACTTTGACCCTGGCGGTTTGAAGCCACGGCCTATGTGGTCGACAAAGACCACCACCTCACCCTGCCTCGGGGTCGGAGGATTTTCTGCTCCTAGAACTCGCCATTTAATCTTAGTCTTCTTAGGCAAGGTACCAATGCTAACCATATCGTTCAATTGTTCCTCGGTGACCTGGGAACGAGCCTAGTTGCAAGCGGTAAATTGCTTGTCCATTATAGAGCAAAAAAGCTGTGGAAGAAACGCCGGTTTACAGATCATTCAGGATGACACACAAGATGTAATGATATCAACATATACTGGTACATAAGATTACGTAAACTGGAGGCTGGTATAATAATGAAGGACAAGGTTATATCAAGGATATGAACATATCGTTAAACCGGAGTTGGCAATTCCATACAAGAATTTATTAAAAACAGGTTATAAGGGGAAATACATTGGCGGTTCAACAAGGGGACTAATGGTGTATACCAGATTGTCATTCTTGCAAAGCTAAACCACCTATATTGGTGTGAGGAGTATAGATCTAAAAATACCTAAGTAAGGGGAAATAGATTTCACAGAGTTATATGAAAATTTCGGATCTAAGGTATGACAGAAACTGGAAAATATTCAGGTTCAAGCTTCAGGTATTTAAACAGTTCAGCAGATTCAGATAAGTTGGTCTTGATATAAAGAGAGAGTCTAATGAGGAGAATATTATTACGGCTACGGTCGCGCAAGGATAATAGGTCCAACTGAGCCTGGGATGCTATAGAGAAGAAAAGAGAAGAACAACACTGAGTTTTTTGATGAACTCCGACGAGCAGTGAAACCCTAAAAACAAGATCTAGGGTGGAAGGAAAAAGGTTACCAGTATCACAGGAACGGCGGAGAGATGCCGCAATATTCTGGTACATTTAGGGTGATGCAGTGGCCAGAGTCGGAGTAGAGTCGATGGTCGATGGTGGCGGCGGAGCTCTGGAGGATGAGCAGCGCAAGGAAGACGACGCGAAGAGGCACGAGGGGGAAAAGTGAAAATGACTCCCCGGTCTTATTTATAAAGGCAAGGGATAGGTGTCAAGCGCGAAAATCGAGGAGCCAAAACTTGGAAGTGTGGCAAAGCTGTTGCCTCGATTGTCGGAGAACCATTAATGAAGATGACTTCAAGATGGTTTACCACGATCTGAGAAGATGACGTCACGACGGTTTACCAAAATATGAGAAGATGTGGAAGACGAAGTTTTTACTAAGGATTGACATGAAACCTGTTCAAATCAATCTGGGGCCTAATGTTGGGGATATTACTACTGGACGTAAACCGGCCAGGAGTAGCTGGATTAACTTTATGAAGATTAGAAGCCCATGAAGATGTGAAGATGATGGCGCTTTACGAAGGCCCAAGGCCCAGAAGTGAGTTAAGGCCTGTAGATGTAAATCGGCTTAATCATGTAACTTGCTTTGTAAGATAGGAAGTGTAGAAACTGAACCGGAAACGTTTATGATCCGGCTTCGGGACTCTGTAAACCGACGGGCGCCACCCATGTATATAAGGGGACGACCCGGCAGCGGTTCAGGGGACATACAACAACTCGAGAGCCAGACAAAGCGGATTCGCTCCCTGGCCTTCGAAACCCTAGCAATACCAATCACAACTAGACGTAGGCTTTTACCTTCCTCGAAGGGGCCGAACTAGTATAAAACTCCCCGTGTCCCCTTGTTCGGTTTAACCCCTTTAAGCTAACCCGTTGTGATGGCTCCACGACTAAGTCCTTTCACAAGGACATCTGCCGTGACAAACCCACGACAATGCTTATCTTGATGAAAAGAAGATATATCCTATTATTATTAGTGCTAACCTTTCAGAGCATGAAGAAGAAAGATTATTGAAAACTCTGAAGAAGCACCGTGCTGCTATTGGATATACTCTTGATGATCTTAAGGGCATTAGTCCCACTCTATGTCAACATAAAATAAATTTGGAAGCAGATGCCAAACCAGTTCGTGATCCTCAACGACGTTTGAATCCTAAAATGAAAGAAGTGGTAAGAAAAGAAATACTAAAGCTTCTAGAGGCACGTATAATTTATCCCATTGCTAATAGTCAGTGGGTAAGTCCTGTTCATTGTGTCCCTAAGAAGGGAGGTATTACTATTGTTCCTAATGATAAAGATGAATTGATTCCACAAAGAATTATTACTGGTTATAGGATGGTAATTGATTTCCGCAAATTAAATAAGGCTACTAAGAAAGATCATTACCCCTTACCTTTTATCGATCAAATGCTAGAAAGATTATGCAAACATACACATTACTGCTTTCTAGATGGTTATTTTGGTTTTCTCTCAAATACCTGTGTCGGCTAAAGATCAATCAAAGACTACTTTTACATGCCCTTTTGGTACTTTTGCTTATAGACGTATGCCTTTTGGTTTATGTAATGCACCTGCTACCTTTCAAAGATTCATGATGGCTATATTCTCTGACTTTTGTGAAAAGATTTGTGAGGTTTTCGTCAACGACTTTTCCGTCTATGGATCTTCTTTTGATGATTGCTTGAGCAATCTTGATCGAGTTTTGCAGAGATGTGAAGAAACTAATCTTGTCTTGAATTGGGAAAAGTGCCACTTTATGGTTAATGAAGGTATTGTCTTGGGGCATAAAGTTTCTGAAAGAGGTATTGCAGTTGATAAAGCCAAGGTTGATGCTATTGAAAAGATGCCATGTCCCAAGTACATCAAAGGTATAAGAAGTTTCCTTGGTCACGCTGGATTTTATAGGAGGTTCATCAAGGACTTCTCAAAAATTTCTTGGCCTCTGACTAATTTATTACAAAAAGATATACCATTTGTCTTTGATGATGATTGTGTAGAAGCATTTGAAATACTTAAGAAAGCATTATTCTCTGCACCTACTGTTTAGCCACCTGATTGGAATTTACCCTTTGAAATTATGTGTGATGCTAGTGAAAGCACAAGTGCTCCCTAGGTGGTTTTGATAATTGATGACAACATATCTCTTGTTGAACTAACATTTCTATCTAGCATGTTTCAGATAAGTTCAACAATGGAGTGGCATGGACTAAAGGTTGTGGGAACTCCTTCAAGATGCTAAGGATAAAGGATTGGCTAAAGCTTCAAGCTCAAGACTCTTCATTTTACATTTTAGTGATCCAAGATCACATTGAGTCCATAGGAAAAGCCAATATTATCAAGGAGGGATGAGGTGTTGCTTAATGAGCCTCTTGCTTCATGTGCTTAGTGATATGCTCCAAAACCCTCAACTACTTTCCCATATCCACATATGACCTAAACCCTAAGCCAAACTCGGTCCTACCGATTCTTTCTATCCGGCGCCACCGAGTTTCACTTGTCATAATCCACTGCCAAACCCTAGCAATTCGGTTCTACCGATAGGGATCTCGGTCTCACCGAGATGGGATTGCAAACTCTCTGTTTCCCTTTCGTAACTTTTCGGTCTCACCGAAAAAGCGAATCGGTCCCACCAAGATTGCAATGTAAATTCAGTGTTTCCTTTTTGTAACTTTTCGGTCTCACCGAAAGAGCAAATCGGTCCCACCGAGTTTGCCTGACCAACTCTCTGGTTAGCTAATTACCAAAATCGGTCTCACCGAGTTTGTGTAATCGGTCTCACCGAGAATACGTTATGCCCAAACCCTAATCATATCGGTCCTACCGAGTTGCATGTCGGTCCCACCGAAAATCTCTAACGGTCACTAGGTTTACCTTTTTGGTCCGACCGAGTTTGTTGATTCGGTCCCACCGAGATTGGAAAACTGTGTGTAACGGTTGGATTTTGTGTGGAGGCTATATATACCCCTCCACCTCCTCTTCATTCAGAGAGAGAGCCATCAGACTAAGCCTACACTTCTAGCATCCTATTTCTGAGAGAGAACTACCTACTCATGTGTTGAGGCCAAGATATTCCATTCCTACCATATGAATCTTGATCTCTAGCCTTCCCCAAGTTGCTTTCCACTCAAATCTTCTTTCCACCAGATCCAAATCCTATGAGAGAGAGTTGAGTGTTGGGGAGACTATCATTTGAAGCACAAGAGCAAGGAGTTCATTACCTACACACCATTTGTTACTTCTTGGAGAGTGGTGTCTCCTAGATTGGCTAGGTGTCACTTGGGAGCCTCCGACAAGATTGTGGAGTTGAACCAAGGAGCTTGTAAGGGCAAGGAGATCGCCTACTTTGTGAAGATCTACCACTAGTGAGGCAAGTCCTTCGTGGGCGATGGCCATGGTGGGATAGACAAGGTTGCTACTTCGTGGACCCTTTGTGGGTGGTTGCTTCTTCGTGGACCCTTCGTGGGTGGAGCCCTCCGTGGACTCGCACAACCATTACCCTTTGTGGGTTGAAGTTTCCATCAACGTGGATGTAGGATAGCACCACCTATCCGAACCACGGGAAAAACATCCGTGTCTCCAATTGCGTTTGAATTC